>NW_004444262.1:618036-620184 GCF_000243295.1 Trichechus manatus latirostris
GACAACTTCTTTTTTTATATTTTTTTCTACACTGAAAACTTTTTAGCAAGAGATAATTGTTCTGCATTCGCCGATGTTTGCCTGAAAAGACAAGAATAATACATGCACACACATCGTCCTCATCATCATCATGACAAGTCTATATCGCCTTTGTTTTAAAGAAGATAAAAATGTTGTGCAATCTAGACATACTTATTAGCTTAACTTTGTTTTACTTACGTCCTCCCTTTTGTTGGTCTCTCTATGACTATAATTCTTTTAGTGAACTCCTGCGGTTCTTCCTCATGCTCCAGCAACCCTGAGGTTGCTAAATTACTGGTGCTCAATTCCCAGATTGTGCTACAGAGAGAACAGAACAGCACTAGGCATCAGGAACCAGGCACAACTTGGAGGGATGGAAATGAAACCAGCAAAACCTTTGTTGCTTTGAGTCGCACCTTCCAACTAAAAACTAACTAGCAAAAGTTAAAAGAAGGAAAAGAATGATTGCTTGCCTTTTCATTCTTAAACATAATCTTTCATCAAGGACCCTCAGTTTTGATTCACTGTGTCCTGGCCAGGGCTTCAAACTGGTTATTCGTGGTTCAGTCACGGCCAAGGAAGCGAAACCAGAACAGACCCGAATTTTTAAAATTTGAGTGAACAGGAATGATAACCAGAACAGGAAAAATTATGAGTCTAAGCCGTGCTAGAAACCTAATCTTTTTCTTAGAAAACAAGGGCAGCACACACATTGCATAGCAACCAAATCTCTTTCCCTTTGGATTTTGAGCAGAATAGGAAACAGTGGTGCCCCGCTCAAAGATAGTGGCCTACTGTGCCTCTTTGAATGTGTGTCGCTCCCCACAGTCCTGCCAATTATCCAGTCTCATACACCAGGCTCCTAAAAGGGTTCACTATACCTCTTCCGAGTCTCCCATTCCAGGGCTTAGACCCATAATTTGTCCCATTCCGATTATCATTCTGGATCACCCAAATTGTAAAAATTCTGGTCTATTCTGGTTTCAATTCATTGGCATGACTGAACCAGTTCGAACTGATTTGAAGCACTGGTCCTCGCCTCACCCTACTAACCAAATGATTAGTCTTTTTGTTTTGTGTTATTTTTTCTTTATTTAAAAATGGAATCCTTAGGAGTGAGCTCCTGAGGTCTTTTATCTTCTTAAACATCTAACAGTGCAGTGTACTTCTTGAAGAATATGACTCTGTAGGACTTTCGGATCTGCAAACAGGAGTGGCTTCTCACTCTGGCCAGCCCAGACCTTGATTCTTTTCTTAACATCATGCAGATTACAGGAGCCCAATAAACAGCTGTATATGGACAGGGAACTGCCAGAAATTCAAGTCGGATTCAGAAGAGGATGCAGAACCAGGGATATCATAGCTGATGTCAGATGAATCCTGGCTGAAAGCAGAGAATACCAGAAAGATGTTTACTTGTGTTTTGTTGACTATGCAAGGCATTCAACTATGTGGATCTTAAATTATGGATAACATTGTGAAGAATGGGGATTCCAGAACACTTAACTGTGCTCATGAAGAACCCATATGTAGACCAAGAGGCAATCATTCAAACAGAACAAGGAGACACTGTGTGGTTTAAAGTCAGGAAAGGTGTGCATCAGGGTTGTATCCTTTCAGTATACCTATTCAATCTGTATGCTGAGCAAATAGTCCGAGAAGCTGTACTATATGAAGAAGAACGGGACATCAGGATTGGAGGAAGACTCATTAACAACCTTTTTTATGCAGATGACACAACCTTGCTTGCTGAAAGTGAAGAGGACTTGAAGCACTTACTGGTGAAGATTAAAGACTACAGCTTTCAGTATGGATTACACCTGACCATAAAGAAAACAGAAGTCCTCACAAGTGGACCAATAAGCAACATCATGATAAATGGAGAAAAGATTACTTGGATCCACAATCAACACCCATGGAAGCAGCAGTCACGAAATCAAAAGACGCATTACGTTGGGCAAATCTGCTGCAAAAGACCTCTTTAAAAGTGTGAAAAAGCAAAGATATCACCCTGAAGACTATGGTGCACCCAACCCAAGCAATGATGTTTTCAATCACTTCATATGCATGCAAAAGCTAGACGATGAATAAGGAAGACCAAAGAAGAACTGACGCCTTTGAATTGTG
>NW_004444262.1:621171-624821 GCF_000243295.1 Trichechus manatus latirostris
CCTCTTAATAGCCTGAAACTAGGGCTTACGTTAATAGGCAAATAATCTCTGAAAGGAGCCCTGGTGGTGCAGTGATTAAGAGCTCGGCTGCTGACCCAAAGGTCAGCAGTTCGAATCCACCAACCACTGCTTGGAAACCCCATGGGGCAGTTCTACTCTGTCCTATAGGGTCACTATGAGTCAGAATCGACTCAGCGGCGGTGAGTTTGGGTCTTTTCGTTTTGTTTTGGTTTTGATTTTAATCTCTGAAAACTTTTAAACCTAGTAAACAACTTTGTCAGTTAAATTTTACAAATTTTCCAAGAGTGGGTAATTTAAAATAATGAAGAAAAGAAAGCCAGCGTTATGGTTCAGTGTTGCCAAATTACCAAAGCTGTTTAAAGAGCCAAAACAAAATGCATTCTGATACTACCATATGATTTTCACAATAATAGAAGAGAGAAGGAACCATCTTTGTCTACAGTTATCCTTGACAGTCTTCATTAATCTTTAAAATTCTTCACCCTTGCTTACTAAGATTCATCCAAAAGTCTATAAATATTGGCAGCAAAATTAGTTAGAATCTAGATATCCTAATCATCTTCCTTCTTTGATTTCACTAGACCTGAGAGTAAAGAGGTAATTTTCCTGGTATAAAACTATAAATGTGTATGAGTTCCTGTATATTTGAAAAGAAAAGAGATGTGTTGAAAGGATGGAAAAGGCTAAACAGTGACTGGGGCAAGTTGTAGTCTGGCAGCCTAAAAACTGTTGTTTTGGGGCAAGAAGAACTGGGCAGCAGCCTAGTCCACTGGTTTTCCAGGGTTTTGAAGCATGCCACTAGGTCTCTCTTTTGTCCGTTGGTAGTCACCAGTGTTCACTGGCAGCTCAGCTGGTTGCTACGAGTACATAGAATGAGTGTCTTGGAGATTTAAAGATGAGAGAGAAAGAGGAAGGAGAGGAAGGCAACAAGTGGGAGGAGAGCTGTCAGTACAAACTTACTCTTCCCTTTCAGAATCATGCCAATGGCAAAAAACCAGATTCCCCAAGTATGCCCTAGCAAAGAACATTCTATTTGATGGCTTCAAAAATATCCAATAGCTTCTGCTAAAATTAGTGCAATGAAGGGGTAAAAATTAATTTCTGTAAAAGAAAAATATCTTTCTGGGTTTTATTTATTACTAAAGGAGAAAATATATAAGTAAAATATGTAATATGTTTCTGAAGTTTTTGTACCTATGTAAAGAATATTGAAATGGCAAAGGTTTTGTTGCATATATATTTACCACACACACACAAAAGCCTTCGGTACCTGATATCCTCATGGTATTGAAACATATATGCTAAAGAAGAAATCAAGATGTTTTGAGAGCATCTGAGAGAAACACCTTATGAAGGTTACATGTGAGAGCAAGCTGGCGTGACCTTCAAATAAATATTAAATCTCTCAAATTTTTCTGAACTACTTTATAAAGTGCTTTGGTATAAGATGTTAGTATAACAAACAGATGTATTGTTTTTCCCAGCAGCAAAACCAGATTCCGATGGATCCAGGAAAGCAGCTCCCAGAAAAACGTGCCTCCATTTAGCTTGGACGGAGTGTATGTATCTGAGCCTTGTCCCAGTTACTGCAGTGGCCATGGGGACTGCGTTTCAGGAGTGTGTTTCTGTGACCTGGGGTATACCGGTAAGCCTGAATACATTGTACCTGATGGTTTGTGTGTAAAACATTCATCTCTGTTTACTATATTTCAGGTTACTTCTCCTCAGGATATAGAATCTGAGTTTACTATTCTTTAAGCCTGAGATTTATAGGAGTTTACAACCCAGGTGCATGAAATGCTGAGATATTTTATAGTTTTGAGCTGCCTAAGGAAGAGAAAGGAGCCCTGGTGGCACAGTGGTTAAAGCGCTTGGCTGCGACCCAAAAGGTCGGTGGTTTGAGCCCACCAGCCACCAGGGTGGCAGTCTGTTTTTGTAAAGATTACAGCCTTGGAAACCCTGTGGGACAGTTCTGCCCTGCCCTATAGGGTCTTTATTGGAATCAGTTCAGTGGTGATGGGTTTAAGGAAGAGAAAGAGGGTAGTGTTGGTTCAGTGGTAGAATTCTTACCTTCCACACAGGAGACCCCGGTTTGATTCCCGGCCAATGCACCTCATGCACAGCCACCACCCGTCTGTCACTGGAGGCTTGTATGTTGCTATGATGCTAAACAGGTTTCAGCGGAGCTTCCAGACTAAGACGGACTAGGGAGAAAAGACTGGTGATCTACTTCCAAAAAATTAGCTAATGAAAACCCGACGGATCACAATGATGTGATCTGCAACTAGTCATGGGGATGGCGCAGGACCGGGCAATGTTTCATTCCGTTGTGCACAGGGTCACCGTGAGTCAGGGGCTGACTCAGTGGCAGCTAACAACAACAACAAGGAAGAAAAACATGACGACACAGATTTCATTCTCTAAAGCAGATTTGTTAATTATTAATATTAATAACAGTTAACATTTCTTGTGGCCCTACTACACATCAGGCATTATACTAAGTACTTTTAATTTCATCTTATTTAGTTCTGACAGTAACCCTGCATCACAGGATTGCTATCGTTCCTGTTTACATATGAAGAAATTTATGCCCAGAAAGGTTTAGTAACTCTGTCAAGGTCACACAGCTAGGAGTTGGCTAGAACTGAGCTTCAAGCTCTGGGTCAGACTCTAAAACTCAACCTCTTAATCACTTTGCTTCAGGGCCTCTACATGATCTTTAAATTGCTTTGTTTATGTATATATGTAATTTTTCACATTTAAAGTAAAAATGCAACTACGAAATTATATATACAAGATTGCCAAAAGAGAACTTTACAAGAGAAGTGTTTTCTGACCACAGTTACCTTTGGATGTTGCTATGAGGAAAAATGAAAAGGAAGCTGAAATTTAAGAGTAAAACTGGAGAAAATATCCTAAACTTCAAAATCTGTTTTAGGATTTGTTCTGGAGGCAACTTCAAAAGGATCCTTCAGCTTTTCAGTGTCTGGTCTTCATCTGATGCATGACCAAAGACAAACATTTGTTGTTACAGGCCCTCTGTGGAACGTGTTAGCCACTTGTGGTTTCAGGGGTGGTTTTTAAAAATCTGATGTTTACTTCCCTTATTACTTCTCTAATAGAAGAACAACAAACTAGCAAATTTTGTTACGGACAAATTTTGCTATCTCTCAGTTTACACAAATCCTGTGAGTAGCAAGAACTATGGAAATGTGTGGTTCCCAGTGTTTCTCTTTATTAATTTTTTTTACTCTAGAGGTAGAATAGTGTTTTGATGATGATATTGATGGCTATATTTCAGACAGACAATTTAGAGATACGAATTTTCATGTGGCTTCTTCCCCCCTAAGATAGTAGAAATGCTTCTTTTCCCACATGCTGAAAATGCTTTTAATGTTTAGCAGTTTTAACATAGCATCTCTTCTGTGTGCTTCTTTTCTCTGAAGCTGCACAAGGAACCTGTGTGTCTAATGTCCCTAATCACAGTGAGATGTTCGATAGGTTTGAGGGGAAGCTCAGTCCTCTGTGGTACAAGATAACTGGTGGCCAGGTTGGAACTGGCTGTGGAACGCTTAACGATGGCAAATCTCTCTACTTCAATGGGCCTGGGAAAAGGGAAGCGAGGACTG
>NW_004444262.1:625419-626130 GCF_000243295.1 Trichechus manatus latirostris
TATTTTTTTCTTTACCTTCCTTCAACATCCTTCTCACAGAGGTGTGTTGGTTACAGTGGACTTAGGTATAACTTACATCATACCAAGAGTCACTTGTGAAAATTTAGGCCATGTGAATCTAAGTCAGTAATGCAAAGGTCATTACCTGGCCCTAAAGAAATACAACATTCATGTTCTTAATGTTATGTTTAGAAATATACCTTTTTTTTTTTTCCATCTTGAATTTCCAACGATGATGTTATCTGGATTTAAGGAACTTCCATTTCAGTAATTCTATTAAATTACATCAGACTTTCATGATGAAACAGGTTTAATGTTTAAGGATTCTTTTTGCTTAGATCATTATTGTAGAATAAGTAGTCATATTAATTAATTAACTCTGTCTAAATGATTGCAGAATTAATTTGCGACAATCTGTGTAGTTTCTGCTTGTCATATGACCTTTGGGTTTTAAAAGTAGCATTTAAGAACTATCGGGGATCTTTAATGTATCAAAATAGAAAAGATTAAATCTCTTGAATTCACCTACGTGTAAGTAACTGAATTTTTTCCCCAGACTTGTTCAATTTTACATACAAATTGGGAGCAAAACTTCAGGTATTACCTGCATCAAACCAAGAGCAAGAAATGAAGGTAAGCTGTTGTGTTTCCATAGAAATAGTTACTATTGGCAAATTAGTCCTTTTTCCTCCCACATTCAGCCAGGATTTT
>NW_004444262.1:627329-631380 GCF_000243295.1 Trichechus manatus latirostris
GTGCTGTGGATATGGTATCAACAAAAGACAGATACATCTATTATGATGAGCTAGGTTCTGCTGCAGTAACAACCAACCCTCCAAATCTCAGTGGGTTAAGACCAAAGTGGTTTATTTCTCCCTTGTGCTACATTTTCATATGGGTGATCTGAGAGCTCTGTCCCACTCTGTCCTCGTTCCAACACCCAGGAAGATGATGCACCACTGTCTAGAGTCTAGATTTTTGCTAGCCTGGTGGCAGAAGAAAAGAGAGAGATTAGTGAACGGAATAAAAGGTACAAACCTACCATGTACCAGAAGGGATAGAACCAGAAGTATCTGGTGACCAGCAATAATGACTACCACAGCAAAGTCCCCACCCTTATGGGAGCTTACATTCTAGTAAGAGGAATCAGGTTGGAAAGGATGGGGAGTTGCCGACTTAGATAGAATGATGGGTTTAAGGACATACTTAGTGTAAAATACAGTGTGGTTGGGGCATCTGACCTCCTCTAACTTCACAAGGTTGGGAGGAGAATCAAGATCAACAGCTCAAGGCTGATTCCTATGAGGCGGAGGTCAGATACACCTCCTCTCTCCAAACTTTTTACCAACTCTGACACCAACCATCCCTCCCATAGCACTTTCTGCTTCTCTGCTGTGTTCAGTAATTCATCGCAGTGACCACACAGAACTCACAGAAAATACTCACGATTATAGGATTTATTAGGGAAGTAACAGGTTACAATTCAGGATCAGGAACAACTCAGGATACAGTTCTTCCATAAAGACAGCTTCTTCTCAGCCGAGCCCGCAGGCAGGCCTATCTCTGGCCCTTGGCCTCTTGACCTCTCAGCTTCTTGGCCTTTTGCTTCTCGGCCTAGCCTCTGCCCTACTCAGTCAAGTCTTACAAACTTCGTTAGCTCCACCAATAAATGCCCAGAGGCGTCCCATTCTGCAAGTAAGCCTCCTGTCCAAAGGTGCTCAGCTCTCTCACTCTGTGCCTCAGCACACCCACTGTAGCTGCCTCAGTACATGGGCCGGGAAGCCCACCGTGCTATCTCACACCGATCTCCTGGTTTTGCTGCCACTGTTTGTTTGCCACTGCTTCTCTCCATCTCATGCTGTCTCTGGTGTTACAGCTGTCTGTCTCCTGAGTCTAGGAGGTTCACAGCTCAGGGACCTCAGGTCCAAAGGACATGCTCCACTCCTGGCTCTTCTTTCTTGGTGGTGGTGAGGTCCCCCTTCTGCTCTGGAATTGGCTGTCTTTTTAAGCCTAGCAGCATACCCAAACTGACCAATCCCCTTGTTAGGGTTCCATACACCTTATTTGCATGGTCCCACCCCCACAGGGCTCCATTCATCTTATTTGCATTGTTAGCATGCTGTCCAATCCCTTGGTGGGCCACAAGCACCATATCTGCATAGTCTCACCCAATCATTTTGTGGGTGTTACAAGACCACGGCAAGAAAGGCCATATAAAAGCGATTCGTCACACCACACTGAGGAAGTGACATTTAAATTAAAAACTAAAGGAAGAGAAGAAGCCAGCCACATGACAAACTCAGGTCAGATTTTCCAGGCAGAAGAAACATCAAAGGCCACAAGGTGAGAAAGGAACAGGAAGAGGCCGGTGTGCTTGGGGCTCGTGAGGAGAGGAGGCATGATCCAAGATGAGGGCAGAACCTAGTCACAGCACCTTGCTGACCATGATGAGGAGATGAGGTTTGAATCTATGTGTCCTGGAAGCTACTGAAGGCTTTAGGCAGGGCAGTGACATAATCTGACTTAAGGTTTTAAAAGATCACCCTACAGATTCAATATGTAGTTCAAAACAAATGACTATTTCTTGAGCACCTACCCTCCTTTGAGAAGTGCAAAACGAGACATGGTCCTACCCTCAGAACATTGGTTTCTGATCGCAGAGGCAGAGCATTTTAATGTTTTCTTAAACCTTTGTAATAAAATTACCATTTTAAAATAGATGATTGTGGTTGGGATAGTGTAACCGTTGTGTGCATGACTCTTCTGAAAATTACTAATCTGTACCCCTATTTATATATGAATTTAAACCCTGGGCAGAGTATAATAGGAAGCATTCGGTTATCTTGAATATAAGGCTCCACACTATACTTAACCTCTGATTACCATGTGCCCTGTGGGGAAATTCCCCTTAGGATCTTTTTAGTAACAAGCAACATTTTCTCAACTAGTCTTGAGCATTTTTCTTAAACTCAATGCTGGCCATGAAATTCACATCCCACAGGCATTTCTCAGCCTTTTATTGAAAACTAGCCGTTGAAATGTAAATCAGCTCCAATCCTTGGGTAAATCTCTTCCAGTGATGAAAGTCAAGATTTTTTACTTGCTCAAGTTGAAGCATCAATTTACATATTTGGAATTAAGATCAAAATTAGGCCGTTTTGATTAACACTGGGCGGAATGCAGATGGAGTTGTAGCTTGAAAAGAGAGATGTTTTACATGCCTTAAACGCTCAGTAGATGAGCTAAAATTGCTCGGTTTATTCAGATGTACAATGTGTTGGATGACATGCAGCTAATGAGACTCAGCAGTTGATATAAAATATGGATATTGCTGTTTCTCTTTCTTGCTTTACATCCACTCCTTCAAACTTATCTTAGAGGCACCTCCTTCACTGTCCTTTAAAAACTGTGGCCCACATCGCTGCAGATCTTGTTCATACCTGCAGTATAAGTGACTCCTGAAAAAGCTAATTAGGAAAAAGGCAACAAGCAGAAACCAAATGGAGTGTGATCCTCTTAAGCCATGCTTCTCATATTTTAATGTGTATTTAAATTATCGAGGCACTTTTAAAAATGTATATTCTAATTCAGTAGGTCTAGGGTGATATACTGTATAACAAATTACCCCAAACCTTAGTGACTTAAAGCAACAAACATTGTCTTACACTTTCTGTGGGTCAGGAATTCTGGAGCAGTTTAACAGGGTGGTTCTGGCTCAGGATCTCTCAGGAGGTTGCAAACAAGGCAAAGTCTGAGGTAGAGTCATCTAAAGACTTAACCAGTGCCAGACAATCTGTTTCCAAGATGGCTCACTCTCGTGGTCTTTGGTGAGAGGCCTCAGTTCTTTGCTGGAAGTTGGCAAGAGGCTTCTCTTCCTTGCTCTGTGGGCCTGCCCATAAGCTTGCTTGAGTGCCCTCACTACATGTCAGCCGGCTTCCCCCACAGTGAGCTGAAAGAAAGAACAAGTAAGAAACTGCAATGCCTTTATGACCCAGTCTCTGAAGTCACACATATCTTCACTTCTGCAATATTCTGTTTTTTAGAAGCAAGTTACTAAGTCTTGCCACACTCAAGGTGGGGGAGGGGGAGATTAGACTTCACTTTTTGAAGGGCAAAGTGTCAAAGAATTTGTGGACATATTTTAAAACCACCCAGGTGGCACCTGCTCCCAGATGAAGCAGGTGCTGGTCCTTGGACCATACTTTGAGTAGAAGGCACTAATAGGACCAGCCAGTGAGATTTCATTCTCACGATGCTTCATTTCTGGTATTAAACCTACCGTCTGAATAGGTCACCCCCAGATAACTATCTAAAATATTCTTCTTCTTTTTTAATCTTATTAAATGTCAGCTGTATTGACACAAATAAATAGTCCCCAGAAAAACTAAATTTTGCAGTGTCTGCACTCTTCAGTCCATGCAATTCACATTAAAAAGCCAGTAAGGTGTATTTTGAGCAAACATCAAGGTTAGCAGATGCTCCTCAGCTTGGGGAATAAAAACTGGAAACAGCCTTTTCAATTTTCGTCATGAACTTCAGTGACTCTCTCCCTCTCCAACACATAGATCTTGCCTCAACCCACTGAAACTCTAACTCGAATCTCTACACCTGCATACAGCATGCTGTCTCCCCAGAGAGTTCCTGTTCTTTGAGCTGCTTTTAGCCTCTCATTCAATTTGATGATTTCTTCTATTTTAGATATAGTAGGTTTAATTCTCCTGAGGTTTCTAATTTTTAACATATTAGTCATTATTTTTCCTAGCATCATCCCTTGTCAAATCTGGTGATGATAATTCCATATGCTAT
>NW_004444262.1:632623-634509 GCF_000243295.1 Trichechus manatus latirostris
GACTTCATGTCATTTCTGGAGCCACAGATGATTTCCATTGACCTGCCAAGGGAGGCGAAGACGCCTGCAACGGCATTTCGATGGTGGCAGCCTCAACATGGTGAGTTACCATTCACCCCAAGTATATTGATAGTTTTTAGATCACATCATACAGTCACAGCTACATTGTTTTGCAGACAATTGATTTAAAAACACAGTCATAAAGCTATTCGTGTTGCTATGTAATGAACCTTCTCTAACTGCCTTTTTTCATCTGATTTTAGGGAAGCATTCAGCCCAGTGGGCTTTGGATGATGTCCTTATAGGAATGAATGACAGCTCACAAACTGGGTTTCAAGACAAATTTGATGGCTCTCTAGATTTGCAAGCCAACTGGTATCGAATCCAAGGAGGCCAAGTGGATATTGACTGTCTGTCTATGGATACTGCTCTGATATTCAGTGAAAACATAGGTATAGATCATTATCAGATAAAAGGAGACAATTTGATTAACTGGACAACTAAAGTAACTAAAACTCAAGAGGAAATTCTCTAATGCAAAACTGTGTGCATAACTGCTTGTTCTAAGGGAGGGTCTTAGGGGAACAGGTTGTATTGTCCTATAATATAGTTTGGTGAGCCCAGTGACTTGATTTTACTTGGGACTGTCTTTCACAGAGCATGGATTATTTGACAGGGTTTCTTAGGAGCAAGAAGAAAGACATTCCATGTTTCATAATTTGCAGAATTATAGACTTAAGACCCTATGTTGGTCCTTCAAGGTAGTAAAGCTTTTCAAGTTAGCTGCCTTCCATATTTTTGGGTCTATGTAACTAAATAAAAACTGAGTAAAGGTGATAAGTCAAACCAATATGAGGCACTACAGATAAGACATTATTTTTGTTTGCTATTGAAAATATTGACCACAAACATAAATACCAAATAAGAAAAGAAAGTACAATTCTATGCTACTATTAAACTTTTCTTTCTTTTTTTTTTTTTTTAAATAGGGAAACCGCGTTATGCTGAGACCTGGGATTTTCATGTGTCAGCATCAACCTTCTTGCAGTTTGAAATGAGCATGGGCTGTAGCAAGCCCTTCAGCAACTCCCACAGTGTGCAGCTCCAGTATTCTCTGAACAACGGCAGGGACTGGCATCTTGTCACCGATGAGTGTGTTCCTCCAACCATTGGCTGTCTGCACTACACAGAAAGTTCAATTTACACCTCAGAAAGACTCCAGAATTGGAAGCGGATCACTGTCTACCTTCCACTCTCCACCATGTGAGAATTGTCATTTGGCTACGTGTCAGAATTTTGAGTTTCTGTCATCTAATTTGAAAAGAATTGTGATTCCACTTGGGGATTCCAGTACTCTTTCATGATCATTCCACATGGAATGTGATTGGGAGGGAGGGGCGGGGAGTACAAGATGGTTTGGGTTGCAATTTTTTAATGTGGTTAGAGAGTTCCAAAAGTTTCACAAGGCCAGATTTCCCTGTTATTTGGTAACATGATGGCTGCCCACCAGATTCAGTTTTAAAACAGTTGTAAAAATAAGTATCTACCTATAGGGTAGCTATGAGTCAGAATCGACTCAAGGGCAACAGTACCCCCAAAGTAGGTGGTTACCTGTTCACAATGAGCAGTACGTGATGTTGTCACATATGGGAGAGTATCCCTGGTTTCTTATCTCAGTACCACGTTAAGAATACTCATATTGTTTAGTGTCTTTCTTACCCTCCACGCCAGTTCAGACCACATTCAAGGGTTGTATGAGGGTGATCTGCAGAGATTCCTTACGGCAGGCTCCCATTCTGTGGTGTAGGCGTTTGGGTAATTTGGGGATCTTTCTAGGAACTAATGTCTACTGTGGTAACTGATTAGGTGTGCTGTCCTGGTCTGCT
>NW_004444262.1:634977-637091 GCF_000243295.1 Trichechus manatus latirostris
CCTCCATGTGACCCTGGCATCAGTAACAATGTCTTCTCTATATGTCCCTGCAGCCTTGGAGTGGTAGTGGCTTCCTGATTTTGCTAAACTCTACCCCTATTGGCTTCTCAGCTCTTTCATTAACTGTGCATCCAATTCCTTTCATCAAATTCTCTCTGTATTAAATACTTAGGGTGCTTTCCGTTTTCCTGGTTCAATTTTAATTGATTAAGAGAGGCACAACCAAATGGCAGAAGAAAATGCAGCAAAGCACAACATTTTAGTATTTAACCTGAAAGTTTCCTATAGCTCTCCAGAGTACTTGCTTCTAGTTCATTTATTGATTTATTTTAATTCAACAAACATTTCTTGAGTATCTACTGTCTTTTAGGTACTCTGATACCAAATGAATAAAACATGATAGCCTACCCCAGGATCCAAATAGTATCTTTGAGAAAACAGACATCTAAATAGCTATTTATGATACAAATGATAATAGAGATAATATTCAGGGGTATTATGGAAACAGAGGATACTACCTAGCTCAGTCTGGGGAAGTCAGAGGGAGCTTTCTGGAGGAGTGATGTCTGAAGTGAGTAAATAAGTGAGTAGGAGTTATCCAAGTGAAAAGAGGCTGTTGCAAGCCAAAGTCCTAGAGGCCAGAAAAAGTAGGAGTTAACATTGTCAGTGTATAAGGTGTGAGGCAAAGAACAGAGAAAGATAAGGCTGATGCAAGGGATGAGGACAGATGACAGAGGGGCTATGTTTGTCGTCTAGAGTAGTTTGGCCTTGACATTGTGTGTGTTGGAGAACCACTGGAGGGTGATAAGCAGAGTGATGACGTGATTAGATTTCCGTTTTAGAGCCACCACCCCAGCAGCTGCGTTGCATTGAGGGGGAGCTGGTGTGGGGAACAGTGAGTACTTCAAGTGATGCTATTGAAATTCTACTTTGTGTTCCACATTCCAAATAACTGTCCAATAAACTTCTGCTATAAAGTTTGTTCCTAGATGAAGGACTGTTACTATTGTCTTATAAGGCTGCATATATTTCTGGAGAAAGGGGCCTCTAGCCTAATGTGTTTCAAACCACAGGTTGCAAATGCAGCTGAAAATACAGGAGTGCATCACATCATTCTGGTCCTCAGCCTCAGCGAGCCAGAACCTTAGGAACAATAATAAAGGGTGAAAGTTCCATAGGGCTTCCACTTACCATCTCAGAAACCATTTAGGACAGTAGAACAGAGATCTGACTGCAAGAATTTTATAAGATCCCACCCCTTCCTCATGTTTACCACCCCTCCATCTCTTTCTCAGTTCTGAATAGCAGTGAAAGCCTTACAGCAAACACTAACATTCTGCATGCATGTATTTCAAGAACAAAATAAATGGGGTAGTTCGTATAGCTTTTCCATCTCACGCGTGTGTTTGTAGACCCTTGTTTGACAGAAACGGTGACATATTTAAATAGCATGTTTTCTACTCTCCTGTGTGTGGGTCCAGAGAAAACAGCATCCAATACTTAGTATGACAATAAAGTGTCTCAAATAACAAGACGTGAAACCTGGAGGAAGGCACATTAAAGGGGAAAAAGAATTAAAATAGATGTCCTCGTGCTTCGAAGGTTCCTTCGCAAACCAATTGTGTGTTTTCATTGGTTAGCTCTCCCAGGACCCGGTTCAGATGGATTCAGGCCAACTACACTATGGAGGCTGATTCCTGGGCGATTGATAATGTCATCTTGGCCTCAGGATGTCCTTGGATGTGCTCAGGACGAGGGATTTGTGATGCTGGACGCTGCATGTAAGTTAATAAAACTGGCAGTTCTTTCTCTGCAATGCAAAATTAAAATAACTCGTTAAACTCATGACAAATAATGCCTTTTCTCTTCTCCCTTTTTCTTAGGTGTGACAGGGGCTTTGGTGGGCCCTACTGTGTTCCTGTTCTTCCTCTGCCATCCATTCTTAAAGATGATTTCGATGGGAACTTACATCCTGACCTTTGGCCTGAAGTCTACGGTGCAGAGAGGGGGAATCTGAATGGTGAAACCATCAAATCTGGAACATCTCTCATTTTTAAAGGGGTCAGATAAGATTCTGTTTCTCTACACTAGTGCTAATTCCTTTCTTCACTCAC
>NW_004444262.1:637453-638933 GCF_000243295.1 Trichechus manatus latirostris
TGCCAGTAGAACCATTTGGTGACCTTACGAAAACCAAACATTTAAGTCAAGTTGAATGTCATTCTCAAATATTATTATTATATTTTTGTATGTTAACCTAGATGTGTGGTTAGAGAGAGGTGTTCTTAAGCAATTGTGTGAAACTGGCACATCTTCCTTGTGAATACATGCTGCCTCTCAGCATGGGGAGAGGGCCTAATGTAGGTGTGCAAATGAAATCTTTAACAAAAACCTGCATGGGATTCAGTACAAGCCCAATGATTAACACCTAACTGGTAGAAAACTAGACACCCCGGAACTTTTTCAATTATAATTAATAGATGCTGGGTATCACCCTTGTTTGAATCCAGAATTCTTCTCAAGTGTTGGATAAGAAAGAAAAAATGCTAGGGGGGCCTGAGAAATTTACAAGTCTCTAGGAGTTATGAGGGACTGAAGAAACCAAGACAGAACATTTCAGAGTGAAAACTGCCACTATTTTTTTTGAGTCTTGTCGGAGGCTTTTCCTCTCATTACCACTAACTCACTTCGGATCTGTTTGAAGCAGTTGACAAGACCGAAAAAACAGAAGCCCTGTGATTTTTCATGATTCAAATACCTTTACCTGATGAATTTTTAAGCAGTAGAATTCACCTGTTCTATAGATCCTATGTATGAGAAAGACACGTAGTTTTTTGTATTTTTCCTTTAACCATCCAAATGCAAGAGCAGCCAAGCATTATGTGTATTGCACATATTATCTATCAGCTCTGCAAGATGTAGGCAGGGCTCGGCATGTGCCATTCAGTATGTTGCAGTTTGACCTAGAAAGGCATTCTTTCGTGAAAAAGGAAATTATAGTCTCTTTTAAATGTTCATAGATTCAGGAATACTATCAGCTGTTAAAATAGCTTGTTGGATGCAGAAGAATTTCTCGCATTTAGCACAAATGGGTCACTGAATCTGGAAAAAAACAATGAGAAAAGAAGCATATCAGTGTGAACCAGACTATACGTGTCAGCAGGACTTGACAGTTCCTGCCATGTAATTATCAATATCAAAGTGTTGAGCTATGAACAAATATTGTTAATATGAAAGAAGCATACTTTCAGATTACAGATCATGCCTACTTTCAACAAAATTTGCCCCTGCAAAATGCACTATAAAATGGATCCTTTTACGGGTGACTTGTGTTTGCCCGTGGGAATGATCTTAAACTTAATCTTCCGTAATCAAGGGGAAAGAGTAGACAAGCTCCTTTGCCTTAACGGTAGAAAGGGATAGTTTCTAAATGAATCTACAACTACCCACCTCAAAACTTTTTCATTACAGCCGAGGAAGCCACCTTCAATCTTTCCCCACAACCTCAGTCGCTACATGGCACCAAGCTATAAAAGCATTGAAAGCTTTGTGAGTTTGTAAGAGTATAAAGAAAAGAGTTAAGACATTGAGAAGAATGGGCATTGATTAGGTATCATGGACTGAAAGAGCAGTGAATTAT
>NW_004444262.1:640103-641481 GCF_000243295.1 Trichechus manatus latirostris
AGAGGGGGAACAAGAATTGTTCAATTATTCATCTTTAACTGGACAAAATATAATTGGTTTTGCCTCACAATTTTAGATTCTGCTTCTTGATCATTAGTTGCATGCTTCTAGTACTTACCTAACGCAAGTCAGGTGTATAAAATCAAAGGAAAGTAATGTTGCAAATGAAATAAGGTTGCCTTACACATATGTTTTTGTTTTCAGGAAGGACTAAGGATGCTTGTTTCAAGAGATCTAGATTGTACGAATACTATGTATGTCCAGTTCTCACTTAGATTTATAGCAAAAGGTAAGCCATTTCCATGGGTCTGCATTCATCATTTTCCTTCAAGAAAATTCGCTGTGCACAATTCCTCCACTACAAAGAAATGATGAATTTAAGGCCCATAAATTTTGTTATATGGGAGCGCTAACATAAATTTTTGTACTTGAAGGTTCACAAATGTTCTTCTATAATGTAAGTTTATCCTAACATAATAGTAAGACAACTATTGTTTTTATTATGATCTTCATGTTAGCTATAGTAATCATACTAGCTCTATGGTAGTTAAATTTATCACCATGTCCCTGAGTCTTTCCACCACTACTGGCTAGCTGTATGACTTTTAAATTTAAAAAAGTTTAACTTATGGAAATTTTGGATTTCCTTTTATAGATGTGACCCCCCCCCAAAAAAGCCTACTCTTTGGCATTCTGATCTTCCATATTAATTGAATAGTTCTCTTGAAAAAAGTAATACCATGTGGGACATAATAAATTATCAAGTAGTTATTTTTTTGTTTGTTTATATCCAAGATTTAAATGTTTGGCCTTTTATAAAATCGTAATGTCTATAGAATAAAAAATTTTTGAGGTAATATTTTCTAAATGAAATAGAGAAGGGAGGTACATGTGCCTATCTGAGAGAGAGCAGTATTCTTGTGTGAGAATCCAAGATTTGGTGTGTGTTTTGAGATATGTTCATGCAGAAAGCCCAGTCCGTCAACATTTTAAGTTGCCTCTCAAGGAACTTTGTGCTATAAAGCCTCTATGTAAATACAAGTTGGCTTAGGCACTGATGCCAAAATAGGCTAAGAACATACCATTTCCTCATTCTTATAATAATACATTTTATGCCTGTGTTATCTTCTTTCTAGGTACCCCGGAGAGGTCTCATTCTATTTTATTGCAATTCTCCATCAATGGAGGAATCACTTGGCACCTGATGGATGAATTTTACTTCCCTCAAACGACCAATATACTTTTCATTAATGTTCCCTTGCCATACACTGCCCAAACCAACGCTACAAGATTCAGGCTCTGGCAACCTTATAATAATGGTAAAAATGCATATGCTCTCCTATAATCAAAAACTGACTGTGACATGTTAGCTTGTTTG
>NW_004444262.1:642749-644045 GCF_000243295.1 Trichechus manatus latirostris
CCAAAAAGTGGTTTGTGAAAACAGCCTAGTTTTTGCCCTTATCTACCTTATAGCGTTTGGCTGCTATCCAAAAGATTGGCAGTTCGAATCCACCAACCACTTATTGGAAACTCTGTGAGGCAGTTCTACTCTGTCCTAAAGGGTCGCTATGAGTCAGAATCAACTTGATGGCAGTGGGTTTGGTTTTGGTTTACCTTATGACAGTATCCTCTAATCTCCATCCTAAATCCCTGAATCAAATCCTTCGACGGTCTAAAGACTGATTTCACAGGTTTTCTATATATTCCCAGATATCTTCAAATAAATATAGAAGTTCTGAAACTTTTTTTTAAAAATAAGTATTACGTAACACGGTACTTTCCGTCTGTGTATTTTTTAACAATCAAATAAAATTATACATAAGGGCAGTGTTGTAACGCCCACGGCCCTTCTGCCTAGTTCACTGAAGCATGATGCTAAGAAGTCATGGGTTGACCCTAAAAAGTCATGAATTGATCCTTGAATGGACTAGTTAGCATACCTCCTTTGTTGTAACGCCACAGACTGACCACCCTTCCTCACAGATCTAGCTGTCTTGCAGATTCTTTTAAACCACTAAGAATACAACTCAAAGCCCATTCTTCCAGCAGAGGGTCCGTAGTACCTCTGTGATTGGGAAGGGCAGCACAGTTTTACACGCTGTCTGTCACAGCTTTCTGAAATTAGTCAGGCTGTTCTGCACTGTGTCAATTTAATATGGTTACAGGCTTAATTTTTTTCACACTTTAATGACTGTAAATACTCTGTTATGTATTTTGTGTTGCTTGGTTAAGAAAGCATATGTTTAACCTGTTGTTTCTGAGTTCCTTCTGTCCTTTACTTTCTTCCAATGAGCAAAAATGTCCATCTGATTTTCACCATTGGAAAAAAATGTGCTTTATCCAAAAATGCCTTAGGTAAGAAAGAAGAAATCTGGATTGTTGATGACTTCATTATTAATGGAAATAATTTAAACAACCCTGTGATGCTTCTGGATACATTTGACTTTGGGCCCAGGGAAGACAATTGGTTTTTCTATCCTGGTGGTAACATTGGTCTTTATTGCCCATACTCTTCAAAAGGAGCACCGTAAGTGTTTAATTTAGAGGCTAAAAATAACACCACTGCTGTATACAAATCATGACAAGTTTTTACATAAATGAATATCTTGTTGTTTTTCTTGAATAACAGTGAGGAAGATTCTGCCATGGTGTTTGTTTCAAATGAAGTTGGTGAGCATTCCATTACCACCTGTGACCTGAATGTGAATGAGAACAC
>NW_004444262.1:648864-651405 GCF_000243295.1 Trichechus manatus latirostris
GATTGCTAAAGTCTTTAATATTTTATGTTGTTGAGTATGTCATTTACTAATCATCGCTATTACCCCAGGTTATTATTCTTATAGAAAATCCAAATACTTAAGAAAATAAGCATTATTCAGCAATATGTACTCAAGGTTCTTTAGAAGAGATAGCCAGAGGCAGCGAGGAGAGTCTCTGGAGACCATAAGAATAGATATAGCTAATGACTCAGCCAGCTCAAACAGAAAGCTTCTATTGGAGAGTAGCTTGTCTATAGAAGACTGTGGCAGGGGATGATAGCTGAGGAAGAAACATTATCCAAAATCAGTTGTAATATTTAAGATAGTTGGTTATAAGAAATATAAAGGGCTTTTAAAAATGAAGTAAACATTTTTATTGGAAAAATACTGGGAAATTTCATAGACTCCACTTGGGAAGTGTGAAGACCTCAGCAACAGGAATTTGTGAACCTGATTTTTATCATGCTGACATTAACATCATTCAGCAACCTACAGGTCTCATTTTCTTTTTAAAAAGAAATTTTTTTATTGTACTTTAGATGAAGGTTTACAGAACAAACAGTTTCTCATTAAACAGTCAGAACATATACTGTTTTATGACGTTGGTTAACAACCCCAGGACATGTCAACATTCTCCCTTCTCAACCTTGAAGGACCTTTCTTTTTTTTTTCTGGTGAAAATATACCTAGCCAAAGATACACCATTTCAAAAATTTCTACATGTGCAATTCAGTGCAGGTCTCATTTTCTGTAGCTGTTAATTCCACATTACCAGAAGAGAAAATCTGAACCAATCAGCCATGGCCAGAAAGCTGAGTCTTACAACCGAATCATAGCTGCTAAAGTTCATACTGGTGGGTGGGGTAAACAGGGAAAAAGACCTAGACAGGCAACCTCTTAGGCACCTACTGTCAGAGTGTTCCACCAAATGCCACCTCGGTATTGCTGAGAAGCTCCAGATTTTCTCTTTAGTGGACCTCTAATCTGTTTAGCTAAGAATTAGATTAAATAGAAGATAACCCTAAAGATAGGTTGTAGTCCCTGATTTTAGATGGTTTTGATAACTGAGGCTTGCTTTAGCCAATTCCCATATGGAAATAATCCTATCTAAAAGAGTATGAAAGAAGCTCACAGATCTATCAATCAGAGGCACTGAGTGAAGATACCCATACCAGGGCAATGTTCCAGTATCACAGAGACCACCTTACTTTGCATTTGGCAACATCCACCTTGCCATAAGGCATGGCAATATAATTGGGGAATTTGAACTAGAGAAATGGAGACATCTATAGTTCCACATGTTGGTGTGGGATGTCAATTTAAAATATAACTCCTCCTCCGCTTAAAAACCTAATCTATAATAGTGTACAGAACTTAGACTGTCATTTATATTCCATGTCATTTGTATTTACTGTCATTTATATTTCCATGAAAAGAAAGTAAATGTGTGAAGGAGGCATGCCCACTCTCAGAATGGGAATACCTTTCAAGCTGCCTTCAAACATTTCTATGAAGAGAAGACTTCTTCCTAGTGTTTTCTAGTCCTTGTTTCAAGTAAAGAATTAGCACTCTTCTTAAAACCCACACAGGCATGAATTGCTGGAAGGCGAAAGTTAAATTTTCTCCAACTCAGGGAACCATTCTTTGGGTTGCATTCAACATGGTACATAATAATGGCACAAGTGCTAGATTCTAAAAAATATAACCTACGTTTAAATTACCCTTTCTGCACACTTACTGGACACAAGGTACACAAAGAAGTCTATTAAATTTTTCTGTGCAGAAATGGCCATTTCGGGGGAAGGGGGTGGCTCCATACACAGTCAATTTACACTTGAAGCATCAGTATTGAACTTTTATCTAATTTTATTCATATCACCTTTGTGTCCTTTTAGTTAGAGCCTGTTTGTCTTTAAAACTTCCTAATTGTTTTGCTTTATGCAGTTTCATAATGAGTCAACCAAAACCCCTATTTAATGAGAGCTGTGTTGTGTGCTTGAAATTTTAAGTTTGTGTTTAAAAAACAGGTCCTTTTGAATACAACTGGCTTGGGAGAACAGATGCTGACATTCACCAGGGAGGGTCGCAGTGAAAATTTTTCAGAATAAGATTTCAGCAGAAGGGAACCACAGTACAATCAGACCCTTCAGCCCATTTATCATAGTGCTTGCAGTTTCTGTGTCAGAGCAGGTGAACAATAATAAATATCCAACCAAGGTGGTTCATTGTATTCAGAACATTTGAATAAATAAGAAGTTCAAAACAACCCATGTAGGCTTTTGTTCAAAGGAAAACTCCAGCCATTTCCCTCAGCTCAGCAGTCTGAAAGTTCAAAAGTTAAGAAGTGTTTCTTGCCAAGACTAAGCTCTGACAAGTATTTGAAAATAAAGTTTAATTATGAACTGGCATTTTAGGGGCAGCTTAATATAGTTGGAATCTTGATATAAACAATGAAAAGGGTTAAAATCATGTGTGAAAACTTGACTTCATATGCTTTACTGAACTTCAGGAGCCTAACAAATGTATTTCTCTCCCACCAGC
>NW_004444262.1:652107-668099 GCF_000243295.1 Trichechus manatus latirostris
ACAAATGCTTACCCACTCAACTACTAGCTGAAATGTTGACGGTTTGATCCCACCCAGAGGCATCTCAGAAGACAGACTTAGCAATCTGCTTTCGAAAGGTCATAGCTTTGAAAACCCTATAGAACAGGTCTGCTGTGTACACATGGGGTGGCCATGAGTCAGAATCGACTCAACAGCAACTAACATTAACAACAGCAACATAAAAAATCAGTTACGCGGGAGAGTAGATAGTAGCGATGGGGAAAGCTTCACCAAGGAGATAAATTCTGAAGGAGGTGGGAAGGTCAAGTGGATTTTGACAGACTGATAGGATTGGGAAGGGCATGCAGGAAGCAGGAACTGTCTTGGCAAAATCCTGGAGATTAAGGAATGGAATTTGTGTTCCCGAAATGGTGAATCATGTTTTCTACTTCTTGAGTGTGGTGCAGAGATCGTAACTGTCGGTTGCTCACTGATCATATGTGCTTACATATGTGCTGATTAGCTTTTGAAAGACTTGCACCTGTTTTCCAGATCTGTGCGTTTCAGATGGTACCAGGGATTTTACCCTGCGGGCTCTCAGCCCGTGACATGGGCCATTGATAATGTCTATGTTGGTCCCCAATGTGAAGAGATGTGTAATGGGCATGGCAGTTGTATCAATGGAACCAAGTGTATATGTGATCCTGGCTACTCAGGTCCAACCTGTAAAATAAGCACCAAAAATCCTGATTTTCTCAAAGATGATTTTGAAGGTAAAATTTTTCCCATAAATTCTATGAAGCTTTGTGAAAGAACTTAAATGTTAGACACAATTTGTAATATACAAGTAATCATTAAGTTCCAGTATAATATTTCATTATTTATCATTACAATTGTTACCACTCAAGTCTTCATTTAGCCTGACTTTTATAGAATTCCATTTTTGAAATTATGATCAATGAGTGTGAACAAGGCCTTAATTGAGAAAAAAGACGGCTGTTTTCACCACTTTTTCTACCACATGTAATTTCTGATTAATGATAATTTTAGAAAATGTCTATAGAGGGTTAATCTTCTTGGGTGGAGGGAACAAGTTTCTGGAAATATAAATTCCTGTCATTGCTTTACCACCAACTCATTAATAAAACAGCCTCTCATCGCTTTCTATATCTTAGTTTTATACCTAGAATCTAGTGTCGTTATGTATGAAGATAATGTTACAACATAGGAAAATGTGTATGAGGTAATGATTGGAAAAAGTATTTAAATTTTATATGTACTCTGATCAAACTATGGAAACCATTCTCATAAAAAAAAGTCTGTAAACATAATAGCTATCTATGTTAGGATAGAGAGATTGTAAGCTTTTTTTTCTTTTTCCTCAAGTTTTCTGTAAAAATGGTATGTTTAAAACTAGATCTAGAAGAGTGTCTGAAGAGATTTAAGAGCTGGTTTTGAGAGACAATATTTAATAGGAAATATTAAATTACACTGAAATTCTCCTGTTAAAGCTGTGTTTTTTTTTTAAATATTATACCTACGTGATACTATTGTCACATTAATAAGGATACAATAAAGATGCCAGTGGGAAGGCCACATTACTCTCCCTTATTTTTGACCTGAACCCTTCTCTAACTGAGCAGTTTCCTTTTCTGCAGTGTGGATGAGCAGAAAAGAGGGACCTATAAGTATCAAGGAAAGGCCCTCTTTTCCTATTCTGTGCACCTTTACGTTATGCCAGCCAAGGCTAAATAATTCAAAGAAGTTAAAACATTGAAGAGTTCTCTATCTCAAAGTTTATAAGTTCAGTATTTATAACTTTATGTTTAAAACCTAAATGATGCATTTACAGTGTTGATTTAAAAAACATACTTTGACTATAGTTGGGGTCATAAATGAACTACATTTTCCATTTTTCTCAGGTCAGCTAGAATCTGATAGATTCTTATTAATGAGTGGTGGGAAGCCATCTCGCAAGTGTGGAATCCTTTCCAGTGGAAACAACCTCTTTTTCAATGAAGATGGCTTGCGCATGTTGATGACTCGAGACCTGGATTTATCACAAGCTAGGTAATCATGTTTAAATGCTGTTTTGTGAAATCACATTGTAATATACAGGAGCAGAACATAATCAAATCAGAAAGAAGCAGGGGGATCTTAAGGACAAGGCCTTCCATTGGAAATACTGAGCTTCTCTCCTGTCAAAGATGCCGTTAAAACACAATTTACATAATCTCCATTCTAGAACCAGAAGAAACTTGTGCAATAACTAGATCAGCAATTAAACACAGCTAAACGCAAAAGTTAATATCTGTTATTATACAATATTGTGACTGAGAAAGGACAGTGTTTAACTTATTTACTTTAACTTTGAGAAAATAATATTGCATTTTCTTTATCCACTTTATACAGAACACTGTTCACTAGCCCTTAGACTACATAGGAAATTGTTTACGTTTGTTACACAGTGTTTAATAGAAAGCTTGGCTGAAATGCAGTACATCTTCAAGTTATTCACCATCAAATTTATCTCCATTAACAATTTAAGTTAAAAACATTTGAAGCACAGCCTATTCTTTATAAGAATTTCTTTCCAAAGATTTGCTAACACATTCTAAGCAGTCATTTTCCAAATTAAGCACAGTCACTCAAAAACGAACATTTTAAACTGGCTCAGAGGATTATGTCCTGTCAAGTTGTGTATCCCTTGATCATTTGATGAGCCAGAAACTTAAAAAGAAAAAAAAAAAAGGCAATTTAACATGTGTAAAATGGAACCCTGACCTATTTTTACAAGTGAACAAAGAAATCATATTTTTGTTTTTGAAATATTTCGGAGTACCTTAAAATGCATTTTAGTGTATTTATCCTCTTCGTTCTCTTAAATCGTTCATTTATTGAATTATAATTTTCATCATACTTTATAGGAAATACAGGTCTATCCATGAGATGGTAAGTTTACAGTTATAGAAGGCAAGATTTGTATTTATCCCCATCCTATTTTCATGCATATGATTTAATTTGATGCTCTTTAGTTCATATTTTCAGTGGAAGTTGAGTTCTCTGATTTAGAAATCATTAGGTTTTTCCAAATTAGTAATTCAGACATGGTTTACCTATCACTGAATTAATATATAAGCATTTTTCCAATACAAGTAGGCAGTATGTTAAAAAGCTTTTCACTGTAAATGATTACTGTTTTTATAAACGTAAATGTCACTGTAGGCTCCAACCATGTATTTTTTTCACTAATCCAGTGTTAAAAGCTTCATTATTTATCTCATCTCAGTAGCATGCTGTGTAGGATTTGCATATATTGACCTCAAAATGCTCCATGTAAAATCTCAATTTTCTCAGGGTCATGAGATAAATGAATGCCCAGTTAATGGGGTTGGGAGGAACTCATGAAGAATGTATATATGGTACTGATAACATTTATTATGAGCCCCAATCTATTTCATATGTTTGCCGTGCATACATTATTGGGTGTATGTGTTGGGCTGCACATGAAATTTATTCTGCATTACCAGCTAGCACGGCGGCCAGACCAGGCACTAGCAGCTTGCCTGCCAAAGAGAACATGTGAGCTAGTTTTCACTGGCACCCCAGCTGCTTGCTGCCACTCTGTCTGCCTCACTGCCAGCTGGGAAAGCTGCCACTGGCTGGCTGCCACAGCACTCAGTGGCCAGTATCATACATCCCCAGACCCAGCAACAGTCAGAAGCTGGCAAAGCTCACCACCACCACCACCACCACCTCCACCACCACCGCCACACTCTTGGTCCCCTGTCCCTGGAACAAAAAAAAAAAACAGAAAAGAGGCCTAGGCTTGACACACCTCTTCCAAGAGTCGTCTAGCCTTTCACAAAGAGGTGCTACAACTAGTGAATTTAAATACGTCCCCGTAAACCAGTGACATGAGATCTAAAAAAGTACTGGTGGAACCTGAGAGCGGATAATTTATCAGTAATATGGTGTGAATTATATTAATTGCATCCTTCCAGTTTCAAATACTAAGGACAAGAATCCAAATTTATCTTAAATAAATAACAATACACATTTTCAAATTTGAACAACCTTTGGATCATTCCCATCTTCTTGTAGAATAATCAGAGGGTGTAATGAATGCTCACTTTCTTCCATTTCCCTCAGTCTCTCCTGTGAGGAGAGGTGCCAAGATATTAATATGGACACCGAATTGCCTTTTTTCAACTTCACATTTTATTAACTCCCTTTCACATTAGAAAGGAAAATCAAACTTTGAAATTATTGCTTTGGACATTCATTAAATCATCATATTCATTAAAGTCATGTCTTCCCCATATTACCCTGCATGCTTATCTTTTGTTAATGATGTGGATTTCTCATTGAAGTAAAAGTCCACAGTAAACTTTACTAATATCAGATTTGTGCAGTTCTTCATGAGACTGGGATGTGGTAAAGGTGTTCCAGACCCCAGGAGCCAACCTGTACTTCTACAGTATTCTCTCAATGGCGGCCTCTCATGGAGTCTCCTTCAAGAGTTCCTCTTCAGCAATTCCAGCAATGTGGGCAGGTACATAGCCCTGGAGATACCCTTGAAAGCTCGTTCTAGTTCTACTCGTCTCCGCTGGTGGCAACCATCTGAAAATGGGCACTTCTACAGCCCCTGGGTTATTGACCAGGTCAGTCTGTTCAGGATGAATTATTTTAATTTTGTCACTTGAACTGAATATGACCTTAGATAGCATTTAGTCCAGCCTCTTGGTTCAGCAAAAGAAGCCCAGCATGGACAGTTGAGTGACTTGCCCAAGGGCACACAGCTAGATTAGATATGGTGCTTAGTTTCCTTTCATTCTCTATTCTATTGCCTGAGCCTATAAAAACAAACTACACAACAGAAAGCCTAGGTTCTGCTCATAGAGGATTCTGCCATATGGATAGAGGGACTTTATTAAGCATGATATGAGGTTATAATTCTCTGCAAAGGAAAATGCGCAAATTAGCATTGGCTGCCACATGCAATAGTTCCCAAATCCTCTTTCCTAGCCTGGGAAGAAAAAAAATAATAAATCTCCCCAACATTCTTTATGGGCCATTCTGAAAGATCTTCATACATAATAAAATGTACATCAAATGGAACTCAAAGAACCTATTAACAAACAGTAGGGTCCATGCAAAGGTTTGGAGCTGAAATGCTTTAGTGTGCAACTGTCCTTAAATAGAAATTTTACATGGAAAATAACCTTGTGTAAGCCAAATTTTGCTTTCCCAGCTTGGGTACTTGTAGTTTCCAAAGACACAATTTAGCCCATGAAGTCTGTGAATGATTTTGTCAATCCTTTGATTTGTTTTCAGTAGCTTCTTGCCAGATCGGCAAGCAGGCCACATAAAAAGAGCATTCTGAAAGATCCCCTAACATTATGCTTGCTGTATTATGCCAGCTCTGAGCAGGCTGATAGATTAAAAACAAACAAACAAAAAGATTGAACTTTCCTATATCTTAAAATCAAGGTTGTTTTTGGGTTTTTTGTTTTTTTTATTACATTTCAGATACTTATTGGAGGAAATATTTCTGGGAATACAGTCTTGGAAGATGATTTTTCAACTCTGGATAGTAGGAAATGGCTGCTTCACCCTGGAGGCACCAAGATGCCCGTGTGTGGCTCTACTGGTGATGCCCTGGTCTTCATTGAAAAGGCCAGCACACGTTATGTGGTCACCACGGATATTGCTGTGAATGAGGATTCGTTCCTGCAGATTGATTTCGCTGCCTCCTGCTCAGTCACGGACTCTTGTTATGGTAAATGTTCCATTTCCAAATCGAGGGCAGAGTTGTGGGCATAGGCATCTATGGACACTTCTGTCAAAGGGCTATTCTGCGCCTCTGATAAGTCCATGACCAAAATACAAGTGTACGTTGAGTCGACCATCACTGTATTGTTGACAGTGTTGTGTGTAAATTGAACTTTAGAAGTTTAATTATTTTTTAAAGCCTCAAAATGTGAGTGTAATTTTTAAGCATTTGTACGCAGAGATTTCCTTTATAAAGTAAATAATAACCCCCAATTTATCTTTTTGTAAATTCATATTTTTTTAGTATCAGACTTGAGGAATAAAAGGATACACTTGTAGTATTTTTCCATCCAAGGACTCTGATCACAAAGGGAACTCTAAGAATAAGCAATAATATCTATGCATATAATTATATTTACATGGATTTTAATTCATGGGGCTTTAGATTAGTCCAGTTGTGGTCTCCTTTCTGTCTTCTTAGGAATCATGAAATTATGTTGTTCCTATTTCACCTTATACATTTTGCTATCCTGGATCATAGCGTATTCTGGGCTACCCTCACTGTGGCCAGTTTGCATCCCCTAGGCTCAGCATGTGTATACACACACACAAACACAAACACACACACGAACCTATCTCAGGAGAAATAAAAACTGACATCATTATAGTCTTGGATCCTTCACCTGAATATACAGGACTGTCAGGATTTTGGGAGCCTCTTGTCTTTCACCACTCCATATCTCTCTTCTTCCGAGAGACCAAGACTAGAATGGTCACAAGGGCCTTGTTCATTTTAGACTCTGGAAAGGTAAAATCTGAGGAATTGGGTTATTTCCAAGCTCCTGCAGAATCCAGATTTTTCATATTTCCATTACTTTGAACTTAATGGACATCTGTTAGGGAGAAACCAAAAAGTACTCTTCCTGCTACAGAGTCCATCAGTCCATCAACACTAGACTAGTCAATGGAGGTGGAATTTGGAAAAGTAGAGGTAGATATCCTGCCTTCAATAGGTGACAATCTAGTGGAGGAGATACTTCAAAAGATGAGAGTCTAATAAATGACTGAATCAAGTGCTATGTGATGTGACAGTGATGAGAAATGTAATGAGAGTTCAAAGGAGGGAGAGATGACCGATGGATGGCCAGTCCACAAAGGAGCTGAGTCTCAAGTGGACCTTGATGGTTGGAGCAGATTTGAAGGGTAGGTGGAGTGGATATGAAGGGTGCATTTGAACTGGGCTTGCAACACAAGCAGGGATAGTAGTTCCCTTGGTCCATAAGTGAAACCGTGAGCAGATCGGCCTGACCAGGCAGTGTTTGCATCTAATGGAGCAGAGGAAAGAGTGCTGGTTTTGAAAACAGAAAGGGATTTTAAGGTCCTAAATGCCTAATTCCTCATTACCATAGGAAGTCAGTGTGAACCCAAGGAGGCAGGTTATCACAAAGTCGACCAGCAGCAGTGCCACGACTGAAACTCTGCCTTCACAAACTCAGACACATGTGCTTTCTACTGTAGGCTGACTCAACCTTTGCAAAGAGGTTAAACCGAACAGTAAGATGAAAGAGGAAAGTGGCTAGGTGGAATTGGCAACAAATTATGAAGGGCCTTTAAAGGCAGACACAGGAATCTGTGCTTGGCAAAGTTTGTGAATAGTAAGGGTACAAGTGCAAGGGAGTAACTCAGTATGTTTTAGGGAGATGTGCCTGGGAGTTGATGAAGGAGATGGGAAAGAATCCCAGTAAAGAAGCTACAGTGACAATCCCTGTAGGAAGTGATGAAGACCTCAACCAAGGTGACATGAAGAGAAATAGAATAGATAAAATTAACATGAGATAATGCAAACAAAAAACAAGAAAGAAGCAACAGGTCTCAGGACTAGGGTACAGATTGAACATAAGAGGGTAAAGGAGAGAGAAGTGTAAAATGCTTCTGGATTTTGAACCCATAAAATTAGTGTAAGCATTGCCATTGAAAAAAATTGGTATGTAAAAAGAGATATTTATTTGTGAGGGGAAATGATGAGTTGCTTTTTTTTTCTCTTTTCAGCTTAGGTGAAAGTAGACCTAAGTGGAAATGTTCTTTAGTGCGGAGGAGATAGATTACGGAATACAGGAACTTTGTCTCCATTGTTCATCACTATATGCCCAGCATCCAGCACAGTAAACATTTGTTGAATGAATACAATCAAATTTTGAGACTAAAATTGGGTGATTTGGGCACAAAAGTAATAGTTGAAACCCTAAGAGCATACACATAGAATAGAAGGCCAGAAACATTCTGGAAGATTGCCCGTTGCTAGGCTAGTTAGCAAAGGAGTCAGAGTGAAAGTAAGACACAGGAGAGTACGAGTAGAATTATGTCTCCCAAACAAAAGAAAGGTTCAAGAATCAGGGAATAATAATGTCTAAGTATAATGCAGACTGAGACCAGACCATTGTACTTAACTAGACAAAGCCATTAATAACCTTAGAGCACGAGTGGTCTCCACGCTGGATGCCTTGGGAATCACCTGGGGAGCCTTAAAGCTCCTGACAGCTTGGCCATACCCCAAAAGAGTTCAGTCAGAATCTCTGGGAGTGGGACTCAATCATCAGCAGTTTTTAAAGGTACCCAGGTGATTTCAGTGTGCAGCCAACATTAAGAACCATGGGTTTACAGAAAGCAATTTCAGTAAAGAGATTGGACCTGAAGCCAGTTTATAAGGCATTAAGAAGGGAGTGTTATTGCTGTTGGGTGCTGTTGAGTCAATTCCAACTCATAGCGACCCCTTGTGACAGAGTAGAACTGCCACATAGGGTTTTCTAGGATTATAATTTTTACAGAGCAGATTGCCAGGTCTTTCTACCACAGAGCCAATGGGTGGGATCAAATCACCAACTTTTCAGTTAGCAGTCAAGAACTTAACTGTTATGCCACCAGGACTCCTAAGAAGGGAGTAGGGAAAGAGAAATATAAGACAAGGAGCATAGGTTGAATTTTTCAGAAGAAGAGAAAGAAAAGAGATATCTTTCCATAGACCCACAGCCTGACTGCATGCACTGGCATGAATTCTGTGACCTTCAGCTCCCTCCTTACACCCTCTGATTTCCCAGTATATTCCATAACACAGCACTAAGAGATATATAAGCAAAAAAGTCTTAATACCAGGGGAAAAATTGGCACTAGTTGGTCAGGATCACTATAGAATGGCCCAATTTTGAGAAGACTGGTCATTTTTTTCAACTGTTTAAAAAAATCATCATTAAAATTTGTGATTATGATCTGTACTTGCATGTTAGCCATAAAATTAATGGACGTAATATACCAAATTATAACTATTATAAGATGTTGAATTATATACAATTTATATAATATACATTTATTTAATATATATTCTATAACTATTATGTTAAATTATAACTATATGTAACTTGGAGCCCTGGTGGAGCAGTGGTTAAGAGCTATGACTACTAACCAAAAGGTCGGCAGTTCAAATCCACCAGACCCTTCCTGGAAATCCTATGAGGCAGTTCTACTCTGTCCTGTAGGGTCGCTATGAGTCGGAATTGACTCAACAGCAACAGACTTGGTTGGTTGTTTGGTTGGTTTTTTTTTTTTTTGGATATATAAATTATAACTATTACAGCTGTTGCTTTAAGTCTATGAAGTAATTTTGCATGATTGTTCTAAGCTTATTATAAGGGGTGATTCAGAAAAATTTACTTTATGTTTCAGTTGGTCATCTCCCCTTAAAGGAAAAATTATTTCAATATGGAAGTTAAAAAATAATAACTAGTAATATACAGAGAGAAAAATCAAACCAGGAAACATTTCAAACTAGGAAATATAAATATGGGAAAAAATCAAACTGAAATTAAAACATGAAAACAAAAGTTTATATGATTCCTGGGTCTCCAGACATGTATTTATATCCAGAATAATGCTTCCTGTTTCAGCTATTGAATTGGAATACTCAGTAGATCTTGGACTGTCTTGGCACCCTTTGGTAAGAGACTGTCTGCCTACCAATGTTGAATGCAGTCGCTATCATCTGCAGCGGATCCTGGTGTCAGATACTTTCAACAAGTGGACCAGAATCACGCTGCCCCTCCCTCCTTACACCAGGTATGGATGCATTCTGCATGTAGAGAACCAAAATGTGGGGTCATTGGCATGTCAGAATTTAGGACAGTGGAAAACCAGTTTTTGTGGTGACATTGTTCTGTTTTCCCCAAACGTAGGCCTTGATTGACTTTTAACACTAATATTTATAAAGAAAGGTATATGCAAGAAAACAGAGGCTGGATCACTGAGCTTCTCCAACTTAATTCAGATTTCCCAAGAGCAATTCATTTAAAATAGGACCATTGGATGCAAACTGGATATAAATGAAGTCTATTTTCTGTCAGTCTGCCCACTGTAAATGTAGCAGTGAGTGATGTCATATAAATGGATGTAGCAAATGTGTATTAAAATTAATGCCAATTTTTGAAATTTTATTTTGAAAAGTGCCTTGAGAATTACCACCTTGAGCATTCTTTTATGTGAAAAAAAGAATTGTAAATGCTCCATTCATTGCATCAATAAAAGATGTTGGTGGTTTGATAAAATTGCCTAGTAAATGTTGGTAAAGAACTTAAATCTAAATCATCTATGCATTTTGCACCCTTGTTTAGAGTAAAGCAGAGGATTAACTTTGTCTGGGAATCCTCTCTTCTCTTTCACCATCTAAAGTAAATGCTAACCATAGGAAAGCTCTAAAATTTTGGTAGAAGCTCGGTCCCCTCAAGAAAATGGTGATCAATTGCTGCTGTTAAGAAGGAAGCAAAGGAAGCTCTGCAGCGTGTGGAGCAGGAGTTAGTGTTTGAGCTCATTATTGTTCTGTTGCTTCCCCACAAATGAAGAATAAATAAATCTTCATAGCAAATGACCGTAAAATTCAACCATTCATCTAGGGCATAACTTTTCGTGGGATTATCATAAATGGAATGGTTTCAGTTACTAACAGCCTAAAGCTGCTGTACAATCGCTGGCTCAGAGGTACGCGACTATATTAACTGTCAGCAGAGTTGCCAAGTTTAAATGAGATACGTGAGATTTTGTTGCTCGTTAAAGGTATTGCCATGCATGAATTATTAAGGCGATCTTAATAAGTAAAACAGAAAAAAAATAACTCCATTAAGGCAGGAATCTTTTAAGTCTTTATGAATTCTATGAATTATTACCCAGCTACTAGATAAATTGTTTTGCAAATAAGCAACATTCTAAGATTTACTCCAGCTAGTCATTAAACCCTGAGTCTTTTACTCAAGAAAAGTAATTATTCCTCATTTCTTAACTGATCTTTTAATTGTCTCTTGCATATACCCACAAGAATGTTGACCCTTTCAAATGATATTGGAAAAATCTGATGAGCATCCATTTCCTCCTGTTACTATATTGAAAATGTGCAGTTTGTTTACTATACTATCCTCAAGACTTATGTTGTACAATGGTCTTAAAGGTGACACTGCGTAATAGCAAGGTCCTTCGGGTAATTCAGAAAGAAACATTCCTGGATGGAGCCTGAGCCAAATCCACTTCTGATCATCCTCTCCCATATGCCAAAGTTCATTAGAACCACATGCCACTTTCAAAGTACTTTATCCCAAATGCAAGGTAGCATACCTATATTATATCTACACTTACATCCAGTTACATTCTAAATGTGGTGTTTTCTTCTTATTGCCTCAGTATCTGGAAATCTGTTCAAAATTCAATGTTTATGTTGTCTTCCAATCCTTAAATTGAGGATTTCAGTTTGTAGCTCATTGCTATAAACAAACATGATTGCTGACAACTTAGAGCCTTGTGCTAAGCAGAGGTTAAGAATAACTGTGACATTGCACCAGGTGCAGGCTTGTCCACTCACTCACTTATCATATAACCACAAGGCTGGGAGCCCAGTATTGTTGATGCAATGGCGCTAAGAATCAGCGGAGGTTGGTTGTCCACAAATTGACATCAAATCAGTTATCAAACTGAAATTGGTGGTAGCCATCAGTAGAGATCATTCATCCATTTAGCACTATTAAACAAATAGATTTGAAGCTTTTAATTATGTGCTAGGCCTATGTAATGTGCTAAACTGCTACTGCCCTCAAGGAGCTTTTAGTTTAGTGAAGAGGAAGGTATTAACCATAAATCTCCAGTAACCACAGAAGTAAATATAAAATTACAAGTGAAATAAGTGAAGAAGAACAGGTACATCCTGCTATGAGATTATGTATCACGGGGAGATTGGCTTGGTCAAGGAGGTCAAGGAATGCTTCCTTGAGAAAGGGTAATTGAGATAAAATGTGAGGGATGAATAGGAGTTAGCTAGGTGAAAAGTAATGCTTAGAGTCTCCCAGGAAGGATACCAGCCTATGGTGAGAGAAAGCATCCACATTTAAGATACAGAATACGTGCGTCAAACAGAGACCCAGGCAGAGAGATATGAGAAATGGTGTCAAACCATGGACAGCATTGTGTTAAAGATTTGGGGATTTATTCTATGAACAACTGAAACATCTGTTAAAGTGTTTGGGGATAGGAAGATATGATCAGATTTACATTCAGAAAAGCTTATTCTCAGGCGGAGCCAGGACAGCAGAGTAGTCAGATGCTTCCAGTGGTCCCTCTTACAACAAAGATCCGAGAAAACAAATGAGTCGATTATATATGACAATCTAGGAGCCCTGAACATCAAAGGCAAAGTTGAAGAATTGGACTAAGTGGCAGGAGGAGGGAAAGATGGTTCAGAATCAACGAGGAGTTGCCAGACCTGACCCAGCGGGAACTGGCACCTTGCAGGCCAGATCAGCTGGCGTGCGCGGTAAGGCAAGCAGTGGCATTCGGGACACGTTTTCTACATCAGGAGAGACCAAGCGGCAGAGAGTCTACTCAGGCTTCCAGAACCAGTGAAAAGTGGCACTCAGTCTGCAAAAGATAAATTCATGCGTCTAGCCTATCATGCGGATCAAAAAACACCCAATTTGGAAAGAACTCCTCTCCCATTTACCTGCCCCCTCCCCATTCTACACCGGTGTCTGGGCCACTTCAGCGATTGCCGCGTCCCCTGGGCCAGAAGTAGGACCAGTCACACACCCTGAGCCATTCTTCCAGCCTTGGAGAGGGAAAACAAATTAACAAATAGGAAAAAATAATCTGCCAGCTCCCCTAAGCTGGGAACTCAGGGCAGGCACAGTTCCCTAGGCACAGGCATAAGAGGTCCATGGACTTCAACAGCGTAGGCCCTCATTAGCACAGTACAACAGGGTATATACCTGATGCCTGACTTCAGCAGTGTCAGCTAAATAGTGGAGTGGCAGGTTTGTGACATTTGATACCACTCTGCCCATTAAGTAGGGCCCTCACCTACCTACATCAGGGGTCTGAGAGCTGGTGGCTCCACCCATGCCACCTAGACACCTGTGATAGGGGTCCAAGAATAAGTGGTGCCTCCCAGTCCTTACAGCCAACAGCATTGGGTGCCCATAGTCCAGCTGCAAAACTCACTGCCCTACACAGTCTAGGGAACAAGTACACACTTTCCTCCCAGATATTCAGGGGCATCTGTCACCACCTGCCTTGCTCAGCATGTGAACCCCTACTGCAGCCAGATACCTGTGCCTACTCCACCCCTGCCTGTCTAGGACTGTAGGTGAGGGCATGCACCACACACTTGGTGACCAACTACCTAGACACCTGAGCTGAATCCATACAAGAAAAGTAAACAGACTCCTGGGCTCACATATCTAGCAACAGATTTAATCACCTGGTGACAGGACGTTAGAGCTTCAAAGGCCCCAATAATCAAACTAGCTCACACAAGCAGCCTATTGGGGCATATCAAAACAGAAAAAAACAAGAAGCTAGGACACAGTAAGCAAACATGAAATAAATATAATAACTTATTGATGGCTTGGAGACAACAGTAAATATCAGATCACATAAAGAGGCAGACCATGATGACTTCAGCAAGCTCCCAAAACAAAGAAAGAAGAAATCTTCCAGAAGAAGAAAAATTCTTGGAATTACTGGAGGTAGAATACAAAAGATTGATATACAGAACTCTTCAAGATATCAGGAAGGAGATCAGGCAAACACAGACCAAGCCAAGGAACACACAGACAAAGCAATAGAGGAACTTAAGAAGATTATAGAAGAGCATAATGACAAATTTAACAGGCTGGAAGAATCCATAGAGAGACAGCAAACAGAAATCCAAAAGATTAACAATAAAATTTCAGAATTAGACAACTCAATGGAAAGTCATAGGAGCAGAATTGAGGCACTAGAAGTTAGAATTAGTGAGATTGAAGATCAAGCACTTGACACTAACTTATTTGAGGAAAAATCAGGTAAAAGAATTTTTAAAAATGAAGAAACCCTAGGAATTATATGGGACTCTGTCAAGAGGAATAACCTACGAGTGATTGGAATACCAGAACGGGGAGATAACAGAAAATACAGAGGGAATTGTTGAAGATTTGTTGGCAGAAAACTTCCCTGATATTGTGAAAGATGAGAAGATATCTATCCAAGATGCTCATCAAACCCCATACAAGGTAGATCCCAAAAGAAAGTCACGAAGACATATTAAAATCAAACTTGCTAAAACCAAAGATAAAGAGAGAAGTTTAAGAACAGCTAGGGATAAATGAAAAGTCATCTGCAAAGGAGAGTCAATAAGACTAAGCTCAGACTACTCAGCAGAAACTATACAGGCAAGAAGGCAATGGGATGACATATATAAAATCTTGAAGGAAAAAAACTGCCAGCCAAGAATTCTGTATCCAGCAAAACTGTCTCTCATATATGATGGTGAAATTAGGGCATTTCCAGATAAACAGAAGTTAAGGGAATTTGCAAAAACCATACCAAAATTACAAGAAATACTAAAGGGAGTCCTCCAGTTAGAAAATCAATAACATCAGATAACAACCCAAGACTAGAACACAGGACAGAGCAACCAGGTATAAACCCAGATAGGGAAGTTACAAAAATAAATCAAAGCTAAAACATTGAAAATAGGGAAACAGATGTCAATATGTAAAAGATGACAACATTAAAAAAAAGGGACTAAAAAATGTAGTCATAGATCTTTAATATGGAGAGGAAGTCAAGGTGATATAAAGAAATAAAAGATTGGTTAAAACTTAGAAAAATAGGGACCAGTATTAAGGTAACCACAAAGGAAACTAACAATCCTACATGTCAAAATAAAAAACAAGAAAAACATAAAGTCTCAGCAAATACAAAATTAACAATGAAAAAGATGAAAAGAAAATACTACTCAACACAGAAAACTAAGTGGAACAAAGAAACTGTCAACAACACACACTCAAAAAAAGAAAAGCTTATTCTAACTCAAGAACAAATTGAAGGGGGCAAGAGTAGATGTCAGGAGACTGTTACAGAGGCAAGAAATGCTGGCAGGTTAGACTAAGACGCCAACAGCGAAGAGAAAAAGAAGGGAAGAGGGGAGATTCAAGAGGCATGGAGGTAATAAAAATTACTGAGGTTGATGATGAAATGGACGTGGGAGGATGAAGGACAGGACAGTGTTGAAGATGACTCCCTGGTTTCTGAGTTTCACAACTGGGCGGAAGCTGGTGCTTTTCAGTGGGAAGGGAACATAGAGACTAAACACAAGATGTGTCACACTCTGCTCTAGACATTTCTATGTAAAAACCTAAATGAATTGGACTAGATATAATCATAGTCTCTTTTCCTTTCCTTGCCATATACATTGCTTAAGTTAGATCTTCCTGGAAAAAAAATGCATGAAAATCATTGTGATATAATGGATGACTCAAGTTTTTCAGTCCTGTGAGGTTTTAAGTTAAGTCATTTCATGTCTCCAAGCTTCAGTTTCTTCATCTGAAAAATAGGTATCCTTTTTGTCATACAAAAATCAAATTAATGTACATGGAAGTATTAGGGACATTATAAAGGTTTATAAAAGTGTAAGTATTTGTTTTTATTATTTTGATGAGTTAACCATGTAATTACACTTGTTAACCATACCACAAGTTTATCATCAGACTACAACTTCAATCAGACCAGGAATTCTTTCTGAGTTACATTTTAGCTTAAGAAGAGTGAGCCCATGGCAATGGTAATACACTGCCTTAAGTTCCTACCCTAGAGGAGGCTACAGTCTGAGGAAAATGAGAAGTATACCCAAGAAATAACTTAAAAATAATACATGCTGTATATCATTTAGAGCTTCACTGAGGAATGGGCTA
>NW_004444262.1:668902-670543 GCF_000243295.1 Trichechus manatus latirostris
TTTGTTCTGTAAACCTTCATCTAAAATACAATTTAAAAAAAAAAAAGATAAAAAAAATAGTAATAGTTGATTCCACGAGAGACAATATGTTGAATTTAGTTAAATGATGCTGAATTAAATGTGATAGCTGAAAATACAAATGGAAACATCCATTTGACAGAGATGCAAAGATTTGAGCCCAGGGGAAGTTAATGAACTTTGGAGGCACTAGCATAGAGATGATAGCAATGCCATAAAACTGAATCAGCTCTCCACAGGAAAAGTGTTTATAAAAACTATCAACACCATCTCCCATCTCTCAAAATATACAGCATTTCTAGCCCATTCCTCAGTTAAGCTCTAAATGATATACAGCATATATATATTCAGTAGCAGAATAAGTAGAAATGGGTAGCACAGGAACCAAAGGGGTGCCGTCATGAAGGTGTAAGAAGAACTAGAATAGCATGGTATTCCAGAATTCATGTGAGAATAGCAAGGAAAGGAAGCCATCAGTGACAATGCTACAGAGAGCCACACAGAAAAATTTTCACAACAAATTTACTGGACTTTTCACTAAGAAGGTAATCAGTGACCTTCAAAAGAATAGTTTCAGTAAGGTACTGGAAATAAATACAGCTTGTGTGGCCCCAGAACCCATGGGCTTCACCACTATATTAATATTGCATTTTTATCTCAGGCCTAAGATACGGTTCTAGGAGAAATAAGAAGAGAGGAATGCCAGTTCTTGAGAGAGATTGAAAAATAAGATAGGAAGATGCCAAAATCAATTTCATAGCCCCTGATCTGAATCTGGGAGCCCTGGTAGCACAGTGGTTAAGAACTCAGGCTGCTAACCAAAAGGTTGGCAGTTCAAATCCACCAGCTGCTCCTTGGAAACCCTATGAGGCAGTTCTACTCTGTCCCGTAGGGTTGCTTTGAGTCAGAATCGGTTCAGCAGCAATGGATTTGGTTTTTTTGGTTTTGATCTGAATCTGCGTCCTCCTCTTTGCTAACCCCAGACCTAAAAATAACAGGTGACTCAGGTGGCATAGCTTCTTGAAATGTCACCTGAGAACTAGGTGAGTCAATGGAAGGGCAAGTAACCCAATGCCACCGAGAAAGGGGTTAGGAGGGGGAACTGCCACTGGTAGGCTCAGGTGTGACTTGGCTATTTTAAGTCACAGTTTGAAGATGATCCACTCCCTTCTACTAGCCCTAATGACCTAGCCGATACTACCGTCTTTAAAGATTAACTACAACAAGTTGAAAGCCAGGTAGTTTTAGCCACAGCATGGAAGCTATTTAATGTTTGCAGGAAGTTTTAGGAAAAGAGATAAGCTCGATAAAGGTCAAGAAGATTGTGGAAGGATTGGAGTGATGGATGGGGTTGGAGGAGGCTATAGCTTTTTGCAGGTGAACAAATTGAGTAAGGGAGGGACTTTTTTTCCCCCCATACAAAAATTTATACATACGTTATTATGTGACTGTAATTGCTCTCCCCATACTGTGACAGCACACTCCTCCTTTCCACCCCTGATTCCCCATGTCCATTCAACCACCTCCAAACCCTCTCTGCCTTCCCATCTCACCTCCAGACAGAAGCTGCCCGTTTAGTCTCTTGTATCTATTTGAGCTAAGAGGCAGACTCTTCATGAGTAT
>NW_004444262.1:671361-673973 GCF_000243295.1 Trichechus manatus latirostris
CCAAAGTTTCATCAGATATTGGAGATTTGGTTGTACTGTATACATATAGCTATGTTGGATTATTAAGATTCTTTTAACAGGTAAATATAATTCATTCTCCATTGAGAAGTTATTTTGTAAATTACAGGAAATTCTTCGGTTTGAAGGATGATCCAATGTGTTTGAAGCCTTTAGTAAACTTGCTCAGAACTCTGGTTTTTATTATCATTGCTAATTATAATTATCATAAAAATAATAGAACCTTATTTTACCTAGAAAAGGCAGCCATTCTCTTTTATTTGTAATCCTCACATCAAAATTTTACTATGAGTTTGAGGGACTAGTGGTTGTTTCTGGCCTACATTTACCTGTTTATTTATTTATGCATTAATTCATTCAACTTTCGTGATGGAAAAATCCAGACATACAAAGTTAAAAAGAATAGTACACTAAACTTTTATATGCTCATCTCCCAGCTCCAACAATTATCAATTCATGACGAACTTTGTTTCATCTATCCCCTTGCTCGCACCCTCCACCAGATTATTTTAAAGTGAATCCCAGACATTTATATTATTTCATCTGTAAATATTTTAGTATGCATCTGTAAAAGAAAATAACTTTCTAAAAACAAACTGTGATATCATTATCATACCTAAAAAATTATAATAATTTCTTATTATCATCAAATATACAGTCAGTATTCAAATTCCCATTTGTCTCATAAAATGTGTTATCATTTCTTTCAAATCAGAACACAAGCCAATGTAATTGGTTGACAGGTCTCTTAAGTCTCCTTTAACCTACAGATCTCACTGCCTCCCATTTCAGATGGGGACTAAGACATGGGGAAGTTATTTGATTTTCCCCAAGACCAGTCAGTAGCTGGACCAGGATTGTTCCAAAGTTCTCTGTTTTGTTCCCTATCAAGGAAGAAAGAAAGGCCATTTAGGGTGGCTCATTTAAATTCTTATACTCTTAATTCTGTAATGTGCTTTCTGCCTAGGTCTGAAGAGAGATTATGAAGGATCTGGGTTATCTTATGAGGGCTTTATCACATTTGTTTTGGGTCATATCCTGTAGTTCAAAAACTTTCTCCTCTCACACAAGTATTCAGATCTCTGCCTATTATAAGAAAGTTTAGGAGGAAGGAAAATCAAATAACAGTATACATTCTTCTGTGGACAGATTAATGTTACCTAAAAATCCCAAAACATTTAGTGTCCTACTAATTCCCAGTGTTAATTATAATCACCAAGAGAAAATTTTTCTGCCACAAGATCTGCGGTGCCTACATTAAGCTGCCATGCTACTGTCCGATCTGTGGTCTTCTCGTCTTTGCCTGCCATCCATGACAACCAGAATTTTCTGCATTAAGCAAAAAAAGCAGATTTACCTGTGAGTCCCAGCAGTGACAATGGTGCTCTCAGTAACACAGCAAGTCCAACAATAGTGTGCTAAGTCAGGAAATGGTGGGTTCTGCCCTGGTGGCAGAACAATTATGCGCTCTGTTACTAACTGAAAGATTGGCAGTTTGAACCTACCCAGCAGCTCTGTGGGAGAGAGACCTGGCAATGTGCTTCCATAAAGGTTACAGCCATGAAAACCGTGTGGGGCAGTTCTGCTCTGTCACATGGGGTCGCTGGGAGTCGGAATCGACTTCATGGGACCTGACAACAACAGATGCAGTTCTAAGGCTAAGGAGCTGTATAAGTCGTCTCTCTGGTTGGCAGTCCCCACACCTGTAAAGTGAGTGAATTGTGTAAGACAATCTCTAAGCATCACCCTCTCATTTCTACCCCAAAGTGTGATTTTTTTTTTCTTCTGTTCATAGCTCAGTGTCTTCTTCATGAGGGTCTCCTCCAGGGCAAGGTCTTTGTGCTCCTCTCTGATGGGCCACCTCTTTAGAGCTCTTCACCCATTAGCAATTCATGCACACCCTTAGTACATAACAGAGTGCCCATGCCTCCCTCTAGAGCTTACTTTTCTCCAGCTGTGTATGTAGGTCATTGACTGTGACTGTCTGTCCAATTGAGCTGAAGTATGCTTTTTCCTCAAGTAACCCTGGTGGTACAATGGTTAAGCACTCGGCTGCTGACCAAGAGGCCAGTTCAAACCTGCCAGCCACTCTGCGAGAGAAAAGACCTGACAATCTGCTCTCATAAAGATTACAGCCTAGGAAACCCAATGGGACAGCTCTACTCTGTCTTATTCAGTCACTATGAGTCAGAGTCGATTTGATGGCACACAATAACAACAACATGCTTTTTCCCAGTACTGGTCTTTCTAGCAAGCTTGGAGGAATGTAAAGGACTGTTGTCCTAGGAGCCACACGCCACCTCAATTTATTTAATGGAACAGCCTGGTACTCATCTTACAGACAAAGGACATGAACACCTGAAACAGAATCTCTAACAGTCACTATGGACTGTGTAACAATGGGGTAGAGGTGGCGTTTGACCTCCTCTAACTTCACAAGGAGAAGGGGAATCAAGATCAACAGCCCAAGGCTGATTTCTATGAGGTGGAGGTCAGACATGCCTCCTCTCTCCACCATCTTTACCAATTCTGACACCAACCATCTCTCCCACAGCACTCTCTACTCCTCTCCTGGGTTCAATAATTCATTGCAA
>NW_004444262.1:674461-680456 GCF_000243295.1 Trichechus manatus latirostris
GGTGGAAGTTACAAAACCATGGCTAGAAAGCCCACACAAAAGTGACCTATCGCACCACAGACTGACACAAACAAGAAATGTAAAAGTGCTAAATACAAGTTAAAGAGAAATAGCTTCTGTCTGGTGCTTATTCTCTCATAATCACTGCATCATGAACCTTGAATTAATATACAGTTCTATATAATATATCGCTGCATGGTACACTAGAAAGATTATTCCTTGAAAAAGTGGTTAAGCCATCAAGAGTTATGGGTTGTGTTTATGATTCTAGGGGCACTCTACTTTAGTAAAACATGGTTTGAAACATGAAAGTGTGCTAAAGATATGGTCCGTACTGCCTTTGTTAACGTTCACATATGTCAGTTAAAGGCAAGGTCAACCCTGTGACAGATGCTGCCTCTTCCTTTTATCTGGGTCCTCTTAGGGCCCCTCAGCACGGGGCAGGCTCAATTGGACTTAGTTCTGCAAAGAAGTTATGCCCAGAAGACCACTTTCCACTTACCTATGTAAATGAAGAGCTTCCAGTTTCGTTTGTGGTTAGGGTTTCTTAGGAAAAGTGGCATTTTAACAGTGGCATTTTGTAGCTAATATTCTCCATTTTTTTAAACAACTTTCATTGAAATATAATTCATATACTATACAATTCGCCCTTTTAAAGTGGATGGTTCAATGTTTTCTTTTGTTTTCAGTCATTACTAGAAAACTCAGAGGACTGTGCAGGTATTATCACAATCTAATTTTAGTACACTTTTCTCCCACCTAAGGAAACCTCATAGCCATTAGTAGTCATTCTCTACCCTGTCTCCCAACTTAGTTCTAGTAAACCACTAATCTACTTTCTGTCTCTGTAGATATACCTGTTCTGGACATTTTATATAAATGGAATTATACAATATGTGGTTTTTGTGTGACTAGTTTGTTTCACTTAGCATTAAGGTTCATCCATGTTGTACTATGTATCAGTACTTCATTACTTTTTATTGCTGAATAATGTTACATTAGATGGATATACCAGTCATCAGTTAAGGGACATTTGGGTTGTTTTCCCCCTTTGGCTATTCTGAATAATACTGCTGTGAACATTCATGTACAAGTGTTTGTGTGGACATGTTTTCATTTCTTTGCGGTATATACCTGGGAGTGGAATTGCTGGGCCATATTGTAACCTATGTTTAACATTTTGAGAAACTGCCAGGTTGTTTTCCAAGGTGGCTGTACCATTTTACATTCCCATCAGCAGTGTCTGAGGGTTCCAATTTCTCCACATCCTCACCAATGCTTGCGATTGTCCGTGTTTTTTATTATAGCCTTCCTAGTGTTGTTATATTTCATTGTTGTTTGGATTTACATTTCTTTAATAACTACTGGTGTTAAGCATCTTTTCATGTGCTTCTTGGCTATTTATATATCCTCTTTGTAGTATTTTCAGCTTTTTCCTAACCCAGAAATATAAGATACTGAAGGAAATTTTATGCCAGATAGAAAGGGAGGATCTTGGCTAGCAAGGCAAGTAGAGGACATATTTTGAAATGGGCAAGACAATGCATATTCCTGTCCTCAAAAACTGATATTGAGCTCTGATATTGATTTGCAGAAGTCAAGATAAATATATCTGATCTATGGTATGTACATACAACAGCAACACACAGCCTTCCACAGCTAAACAGTTGTTCAGGTTTAGGGGTAATAGTAGAAGTAGGATGATTTTGTAGAGGTTGAGATAGAGTTTTGAAATATTTGCTTCATGAGAATACAAAGAGTAATAATGAACCAAAAGATCCTTCTCAGTTTCATTAGTGAATCAGTGTGTGACTGCGGCCACTGGGCCTCAGCTTCTTCATTGGTAGAATGGGAGGGCCAGACTAGATTATTCTTGCCCTAAATATTTTATGTATCTTTTTGAAAAGGAAATGACAGGGAAGAGTGAAAAGGTGTGTGTGTGTGTGTGTGTATATATATATATGTGTGTATGTGTGTGTAGTTCTGCTCAAAGGGTTTTCTCCTGATGATGATGATAACAACAAGGACTTCATAGACAGACAGGTCATCCTGAAGAAGAGGGTTGAACAAAGACTCTGAAATGTGTATGAGAAGCTATCAGAAGGTGTGAGGTACTGTGGGGAAAAGTACCTGGTGAGAGCAGTGATAGGAACCATACTTTTGGCAATAACAATTTAACTGCTTAGGAATGAATATTTATTTATTAAACAACTCTTATGTAGCACTTGCTATGTACTGTAGATGGAGGGGAAATGGTAAACACTAGGAAAGAAGCAAGAGGAGAGATTTCAAGAATATGGAAGGAGAAATCTGCACGGGGGCCATCTTTCCCCTTAACTCCAAGAAGTAGCAGCTGGTGGTGGCCATCATTATAAGGAAGCTTCAGCATGAGTAATGACACCTGCTGGCAGACCTCACCAAGGCACTTGTAGGTCTTGGTAAAAATGAACTAATTAATTTTCACAACACCCCTGTGAAGCAGGAAGTAGCATTCTCCTACTTTGACAAGAATGTGTCAGCACATAAACATAAAGTGATTTGGCCCCTTTACACAGTGAAGCTGTGACAGGGTTGGGAATAAGAAGTCCCAGCAATTCAACTCCCAGACTTTCATTTTGTACTTATATTCTAATTCTTCCCCTTAGTGATAGTGTTTCCTTTGCTTATAAAATAATACTGGATAGTGTATATGCCCTGTTTAGTGGACACATAATTATTAGTTGTAGTTATTCTTGAGGATATAAAATCATCACATTTGGGAAGGGACTTTAGAAATTATCTAATTTAACCCCCTCATTGTAAATATTAAGTTACTCACCATGTACATAGAATTACTAGTACCAGAGGATAGATTAGACCCCTCACTTATCTTTACTCCTATGTCCCCCAAACAATGTGGGGACCTCATACCATCAAGAAAGCAGTGCCAGGAACAGAGTGTGTCCTTTGGACCAGGGTCCCTGCACCAAGAAGCTCCTAGTCCAGGGGAACACTGATGAGAAGGCCAAGAGAGAGAGAAAGCCTTCCCCTGAAGCTGACACCCTGAATTTGGACTTTCAGCCTGCCTTACTGTGAAGAAATAAACTTCTCTTCATTAAAACCGTCCACTTGTGGTATTTCTGTTATGGCGGTGCTAGATGACTAAGACACTTGGTAAAATAGAAGGTCAGCGAAAAGGAGGAAGACCCTCGACAAGAAGGATTGACACAGTGGCTGAAACAATGAGCTTCAACATAGCACTGTGAGGATGGCTCAGGACCGGGCGGTGTTTCATTCCGTTGTACACGGGGTTGCTATGAGTCAGAACCGACTTGACAGCACCTAAAAACAACACCAGTGTCACCCACAATGGCATGATACCTAAGGAATATAATCTAATAGAGGAAACTAACATATAAATACGTTGTTGTTGTTGTTGTGTGCCGTTGAGTCAATTCCAACTCATAGTGACCCTATAGGACAGAGTAGAACTGCCCCATAGGATTTCAAGGAGCAGCTGGTGGATTTGAACTTCTGGTCTTTTCGTTAGCAACCTAAGCTCATAACCACTTCACCACCATGACACTTTTAATACAGGGTGATGAAGGCTTTGATGGAGCATGCATATTAGGAGAGCAAGGAAATTTTATTACTTACCTACAATCTATAGGCACGGAGGATACAAAACAATATTCCCTGGAGGAATACAGAGATATTCACTACCATTTAGAAGCTTATAATCTAAAAGAAAGACAGAATAAATATAGAAATGTTAACAAGTTATCAGAATCCAAGTAAATGATGTGCTATGGAAATATGACGTTCCACTATGTTATTTATAAGATGTGGCTGCACATACATAGGCATGGCTATTAATACATTTAGACATTAAAAATTAACTGATTAGCAGGGCCACTGAGTTGCCAAGCTCCAGGGGGCATCTCCACATTGCTTACTGTGAGCATGGTATCCCTTGGATACGAATTCTCTGCACCTAGAGAACTGGTAACCAGTTGCTGTCGCGTCGAATCTGACTTGCGACGACCCTATGTGTGTCAGATAGAACTGTGTTCCATAGAGTTTTGATGGATAATTTTTCAGAAGTAGGTCGCCATGCCTTTCTTCCGAGGCACCTTTGGGTGGACTCCAGTCTCCAACCTTTCAGTTAGCAGCCAAGCACATTAACCATGTGCACTCCCCAGGGCTTCTTGCACCTGGAGAGCACCTGTGAAGTTCTAGGCACTGTTCACTTGTGTACAATGTTGAACAAAGAGAGATGAACCCTGCTCCCTTGTAACTTTCTGTTCCAAGGAGGAGACAGACATTTTACAAATAAGTATGCAAGTAAATGTATGATTACAGTTATGATAAGTACTATAAAAGATAAAGAACAGTTTGCTATGTGAAAGATTAACATGGAAGAAACAATTTAAAAAGGGGTCAGGAAGAAAATTTCTCTATGAGGACCTCACATTTCTGCTAAGACCTCAGGGACACACTGAGGTTAGCCAAGCAGAGAGAGGAAGAACTCCCTGGCAGAAGATGGGAACAAGTTTGGTGTGCTTTGGGAACTGAGTGAAGGAGCAGCGCTCTGGAGGTGAGAACTGGAATCAGGGAAGAGAGGAGGCAACCCAGCTCATGCAGAGCCTCATGGGCCCTGGAGGCAGCTTGGGGTTCATGTTAAGTGCAATAAATAAGAAGTCATAGGAGAGTAATAGGTTGGGGGGAAGGTATGGCAGCTAGAGAGCAAGAAGAGTTGTGGGAAACCATTTACTGCATGGTCTCAGTCAACACTGATCGAACTGAACTGTTTATTCTGAGTGAAAATTTTATTTCTAGTCATAACTGTATAATTGTTTCTTTTCTATGTCTTAAACTTCGTAAATGTTTTCAGTTAAAAAATAAAAAAAGCCTCACTGTTGTTTGGTCTTTTGTCCTGCCTGGTACAGATATTCCTCACTAAAATGACAAATGGTCTCTTAATGACAAAATGTATATGAATCAATGAACACAAAACTTGCTTTGGCTAAATATTTCCTTTGCAGATGTTTTAACATTCAAGTCACTTGAGCCTCAAGGCATAGTTTGGGTTTTACTGCCATCTAGTGCCTCTGAAAACGTGTTTCTTTATCTTTCAGAATATGACACTCCCCCAAACTGTGAGATAGATAGATAAACAGATTAATGTTTCTGTTATAATGTAATTCCGTTTTAGTTTTACTTACATTGCTTTTAAATTAATATAAAATAAGTTTGGTCCTATTTATTACTCTTTTTTCTCTGTCCAATTATCTAGGATTTCATTGATCCCTTTTCTTTACACCCATATTGTCTCTTAAGACTTTCGCTGAGAGAATTCCTCAGGAATGCTGTGTGAGGTGGAACAGTGTGCCCACTGCACAAAGACATTTGGCCTTGGGGAACAAGTTGGGGGCTGAAATCCAGCCCATATTCTGCTTCCCAAGTTAAATGCAGAGGGGTTGCATCTCCTCAGGAGAGGCTCCTTTTCCTAATTTAGCAGCACCCTGGCGTCACTCCACAATGATTCCTGCACAAAATTCAGGGCTCAGTATTCCTCCGAGGCTTTTGGTTTTAGCATTAGTTTTAGATTCTATTTAGTCTGTTTTCATAAGGCTCAGAAAGATCACTGGACCAAGAAATATTATCAAGCTATTATAGTTTGGTTTGGTTTGCTCTGGTTCATCAAAGTTTGCATAGACTATTGTATTGATGAAATTCAGTCTTTTCAGAACATGAGTGAGAATGGACGGAATGGACGTGTATTTGTGAGCATTCTGCTCCTCCATGTGCTTGTTCAAACACACAGAACACATTCTCTTTTCCACTGCATCCTTGATTATAACTCTCTTCTTCTTCAAAGGTCCCAAGCCACTCGTTTCCGTTGGCATCAACCAGCTCCTTTTGACAAGCAGCAGACTTGGGCAATAGACAATGTCTATATTGGGGATGGCTGCATAGATATGTGCAGTGGCCATGGGAGGTGCATCCAAGGAAA
>NW_004444262.1:681506-682493 GCF_000243295.1 Trichechus manatus latirostris
ACTACTTTAGGAAAACCTAGAAATAGTTAATTCACAGCTTATTTCTAACTTAAAGCACTGTTAAGAAGTGAGGGTGAATTTTGGCAAGCTTTGTGAAGATAAGTAACATTTAATCATCCTGGACTAGGAAAAGAGTTAGCACTGCTAATTTGAGAACACACTTGCAGGGGCTTTGTTTGATACTGACTCTTCCTTTCTCTTTCTCTGGATCTAGCTGTGACGAGAAGTGGGGTGGCCTGTACTGTGATGAGCCAGAGACCTCCCTTCCAACCCAGCTCAAAGACAACTTCAACCGAGCTCCATCCAACCAGAACTGGCTGACTGTGAATGGAGGGAAATTGAGTACTGTGTGTGGAGCTGTGGCTTCAGGAATGGCACTGCATTTCAGCGGGGTGAGTGTTTGGCTGCTGGTAATTCATTGCTATATCCATGAGATGGTTAAGATCGTGTATATATATACTTATACGCTTTACTGGTTTTGCATCTCTAGAGAACCCAGCCTAAGACAATCCATTTAGTTCCCCCCAAAATAGTTGAGAGTCTTTTTAAGTAATTGGCAAATCAAGATGCAGAGTTAGGACTTCTGGGCAAGGTGCTTTAGGCAGAAGCACCATGCCATCCCTGCACAGGAAAGATCCAAAAAACTAAGCCAAACAGAGAAAATGGCAATCCAGAAACCCTAAGCATCAAATGAAGAAATAAAGAACTCAGCCAAGCACCGAATGGACTAAGAAACTGACAGAGAACAGAGAGCGAAGAGAGATATATGCAGAGGTCCCCTATCAGCTAATGCAGCACAGATCTGCCGTCTTGGACTCCTCTCAGAAATCAGCGAATGCGGGTATGAGAAAGCAGCTTCATGGAGCTTCTAGCAAGAAACGGAACAACCGGTAACCAGCAATATATGCCTTCCCACCCCCCACCCTTCTTCACCCCCACTTGGCCTGCTCTGCTTCCTGCAGCCAGTCTCTTGGCCAGGAAGCACCA
>NW_004444262.1:692072-694318 GCF_000243295.1 Trichechus manatus latirostris
CTGGACAGAGCTGGAGAAGGATGTAGAACAAAATTCTAACACACAGGAAAAAAGACCAGATTTACTGGCCTAACAGAGACTGGAGAAACCCCGAGAGTATGGCTCCCGGACACCCTTTTAGCTCTGTGGTGAAGTCACCCCTGAGGTTCACCATTCAGCCGGGGATTGGACAGCCCCATAAAACAAAATGGGACTAATGAAGCACAGCAGTTCAGGGACAAGGACTAGAAGGCAGGAGGGGACAGGAAAGCTGGTGATAGGGAACCCAAGTTGAGAAAGGACAGTGTTGACATGTCGTGGGGTTGTTAACCATCGTCATAGGGCAATACGTGTACTAACTGTTTAATGGGAAACTATTCTGTTCTGTAAACCTTCATTTAAAGTACAGAAAAAAAAAATTATCTATGTGAGATCAAATTGACAACAGCAACTCAAAGGTTTGATGGGAAGCCTGAGGGCAGTGAGTTGAAGATAATTGTGATGGAATAATTTGGAAAAGGATAGTGAGAATAGCAGCACAACTGGAAGAACGTAATCGATGTCACTGAATTGTACATGTAAAGTTTTTGAAATGGTGTGTCTTTGGCTATGTGTATTTTCACCAAAAAAGAAAAAAGGTCCTCCAAGGTCAAGAAGGGAGAGTGTTAACATGTTGTGGGTTTGTTAACCAATGTTAGAAAACAATATGCCGCCCACTGACTATGTAATGAGAAACTATTTGTTCTGTAAACTTTCACCTAAAGTACAATAAAACAAAAAATTTAAAAAAAAAAGATGTAGAGTTAGTCACTCTGAATACACAATCCTGATTTGAACTTGCAACTGTATACAAATCAGAAAAATACTGATTTCTAGTATTTCCCTAACACACATCAGTTGAAACAACTTAATTATGCAGGGTTGTGTCAGCACAGGGCATATTTAAGTACACATTTAAAAAAGGACTTAAATGAAATTCTGTCCTGGGAGAGAACACTTGCACAGTGTGTGGATGTCTTCCATTTGGATTATTCTCTAATTGAAAACTCTTGAGCTTGCAACAGATTCGGGATTTAAAGAGCCAAAAATCTGGAAAATTAGCATCAAAAACCAAACCTGTTTCCGTCAAGTGGATTCTAACTCACAGCAACCCTGTAGGACAGAGTAGAACTGCCCCATAGGGTTTCCAAGGGTATAATCTTTACGGAAGCAGACTGCCACATCTATCTCCCAAGTAGCGGCTAGTGGATTCAAACCACTGACCTTTTGGTTAGCAGACAAGTGCTTAACCGCTGCACCACCAGGCTTCCTAAATTAGCATCAGTTGTCCCTGAATTTATTAACAACAACTAATCGTTTCTGAAGATTATCTTAAAAAGGAAAATTAACAATAATTACTTAACATTTGTATTTATAGCAGATTATTTGTGAATGATAGCAATGTTGGAAACTTTCTTTGAGAAATTTTATAATCATTCTACTTTTGCTGCCAAAACTTACTTCGTTTAAGAATATAATTTCTCCAATAATGTAATTTCTCTAACCAATAACATGATTAAATGCCCTTCATAGGCAAATTAATAAAAAGTACTAATAATAAATTTGTTGTTAGCTCTTTATTCCCTACCATAGCTTATCTTAGAGCTCTGTCTCTATAAAGTACGTTACTTATATTGAATATTTTATCCCAAGAGTAATAAAAGGACACACAGGATTTTTATAATCATCACCACTGACTAAGACTGTAGTATTTAGAATTCTTTTCTAGTTTGATTGGAATGCTAGTTGATTTGTTAAAATCCTGTGGCCTAGTTTTCCTCATATGTTCAACCAAGAGATATCCACCTGTCTACATTAATCAATTAATGTAAAAGGCATTAAAATCTCCTATAAAAGTTAAAATAAAAAGCATTACAACTATCATCTCTATAATTTAGTTAAATTATATTAAATTTTCATAAGTGTTCATTTTTAAAATTCATATTAAAATAGTGATCTCAACATGCTATTCCATTAATAGCTGATCCCTTTTTTTAAAATATAATAAATGCACAGGAGTAACTGGAAATGGTTTAATAGAGGCTTAGAACAGTTACTTTAATTCCACCTTTCATCTTATAATAAGTAGAAGAAAATTTCCTTAGAATATAGTGCTCTTAACTATATAGTAGATAAGAATCATCTTAGGTAAAAGGAAGGACAGCACACACTACAGGGGAAGCCAGCACAACTGGACTAAACCAAAGCTAAGAAGTTTCCTCAATACA
>NW_004444262.1:694921-696017 GCF_000243295.1 Trichechus manatus latirostris
GTCCAGAGGTGAGATGGGAAGGCAGAGAGAGTTAGGAACTGGTTGACTGTTCATGGGGAATCAGGGGTGGAAGGGAGTAGTGTGCTGTCGCAGAATGGGGTGAGTGGTTAGGGTCTTCTAACAAGGTATATAAAAAAAAAATTTGTATGGGAGATTAACTTGAAATGTAAACTTCATTTAATTACAACAATAATGATAATAAGTCTTTAAAACTGAAATTTTAAAGCTCAACAAACATTTGGTGAGCACCTACTGTGTGCTAGATGCCATGCTGGGTGCCAGCATAGTAAGAGAGATGACAAGAAAATCAGTATTGCAGTACCTTACAATATGCACTACAAAAGAAATATATAGAGGATAGAAGCCGGAGAAAACCTGTAATCTGCCATCAAGATTTCTTATCACAATTCTTTTTTTCATTCTGCTTCTTTTCCTTAGGGTTGTAGTCGATTGTTAGTCACAGTGGATCTAAACCTCACTAATGCGGAGTTTATCCAATTTTACTTCATGTATGGATGCCTGATTACACCAAACAACCGTAACCAAGGTGTTCTCTTAGAATATTCTGTCAATGGAGGCATTACCTGGAACCTACTCATGGAAATTTTCTATGACCAGTACAGTAAACCTGGGTTTGTATTCCATTTTATTTCTAATAGCCAGTATATTTAGCAAAAATGCTTGTAAGGCCTGGCAGCTGTCAACCACAGGGGACTGCAGGTATGCTTTCTTGATGGTAGGACACCCCTGGGACTGACTTGAAGGTAAGTTTTCTGAGCTGGATTCAATACCTGGTTTTAGTTTTTATTTAAAGAGCAGCTGGTTTTTTGAATTCCAGAATAAGCTATCCCAGAGTGATTTGCAATCATTGTGCTGATGCTGGATAGATTCAGTGCAAAAACCAATATAAATTAATGATAAAAGTTCATTTCTTTCAACATTTTAGAAAAACTGGGAACAGTAAAACAAAGTTTTGTGTGTGTGTGTTCGCTCCATTACAGAGACTTTTGGACTAGGAAATTAAGAAACACAGTAAAATGTAAATATTCTTAAGAAACCTAAAACCCATTGCTGTCGAGTCAGTTCCGACACCTGG
>NW_004444262.1:696117-702698 GCF_000243295.1 Trichechus manatus latirostris
ACTTAAAGTCTATTTTAAAACCCCTTATTAAAAACCCTGAATAATCAAAATGTATGGTTTTCTTGTTTTTTTTTTTTAAGATTCTTTAAGGTCAAAAAACAATAAATGTGACCAAATGGGAAAATCAAAGAGGCTGTTGAAAAGGAAAAGGGCATATTTATTAAAGAAGGAGCAGGAGAAGGGGAAAAGGGAAGAGGAGGATAAGAAGAGAAAGGAGGGAGAAGCAGGCTGGAGAGGAGGGGAGGGGAGGGGAGGGCGATGAGAGGGGAGGGAAACAAAGCCCAATCAAGAAACAGAGGTGATCCCTTTGTACATGGCAAGCCAGGAACAAGCTAGAAAGTGGATAAAATAAAATAAAAAATTAAAGAATCTTTAATGATAATTTAAATTCAGTATATCAGTTCAGAATAGATTCAGCTGTGAATGACAGAAACCCCAAAATAAGTAAACAAAGTTTAATTTCTCTCTTATGTAAATAAGATCCGGAAGAAAGTAGCCCATGGTGGCTATAGTGGCTCCAAAGCACCAGAGACCCAGGTTTCTTCTCTCGTTGTTCTGCCCCACTCAACAGGTGGCTTCCACCATATGATCCAAAAGGGCCACTGTAGCTCCTCTGCATCCCAGCCAGAGGAAGGAGGATGGGGCAAGAAAGGTGTACATCCTTCCACTCACACTCCATTAGTCAGAACTTAGTCACATGGCCACATCTAGACACAAGGGAAGCTGTCTTCTTCCAAGATGGATTTATTGGTTCCTTTAGCAGTCCATGGTATATTCAGTATTCTTTGCCAACACTGTAATTCAAGGGCATCAATTCTTCTTCTGTCTTCCTTATTCACTGTTAATCTTTTGCGTGCATATATGAGGTGATTGAAAATACCATGGCTTGGGTCAGGTGCACCTTAGTTTTCATAGTGAAATCTTTGCTTTTGCACACTTTAAAGACGTCTTTTGTAGCAGATTTGCCTAATGCAATATGTAGTTTGATTTCTTGACTGCTGCTTCCATGGACGTTGATCCAAGTAAAATGAAATCCTTGACAACTTTGATCTTTTCTCTTTTTATCATGATGTTGCTTATTGGTCCAGTTGTGAGGATTTTTGTTTTCTTTATGTTGAGGTGTACTCCATACTGAAGGCTGTAGGCTTTGATCTTCGTCAGTAAGTGCTTCAAGTCGTCTTCACTTTCAGCAAGCAAAGTTGTGTCATGTGCACAGTGCAGGTTGTTCATGAGTCTTGCTCCAATCCTGATGCCACATTCTTCTTCACATAGTCCAGCTTCTCAGATTATTTGCTCAGCATACAGATTGAATAAGTGGTGAAGGATACAATGCTGACACACACCTTTCCTGACTTTAAACTATGCAGTATCTCTTTGTTCTGTTTGGATGACTACCTCTTAGTCTATGCACACTTTTCCACATGAGCACAATTATGTGTTCTGGAACTCTCATTCTTTGCAATGTTATCCATAATTTGTTATGATCCACACAGACGAATACCTTTGCTTGCCAATAAAACACAGGTAAATATCTGTCTGGTATCCTCTAACCCCTAGGAAACAAAAAAAAGCCAGTATTGGCTGATGATGACAAAGCCTTGGTCTAGTTCTTCAGATCTAAAGGGACCCCTATGGGATGCAAAAAAAAATTTTGTAGTCCTTCTAAGGCCTGTCCAGGGACAGTTAAAGCAAGTGACTAGTTCAGTGATGCTTGAATTTGTTCACATTCTATTGTCCCCAATTTAGTGACTACTGAGACTTCGTGAAATCAAGCTAGTTTATTTGGGTTTGAAAAAAAAAAAAATCTTAGTTAATGTCTTTCCCTTGCCCACCATGTGACAAACAATATCTTCTGGTTGTAAATTTTTTATTCATGTGAGACATTTGACAAAGGGTTTTCCCCCACCCCCCTGATTTTTTTTATAGCTTTGTGAATATCCTTCTTCCTCCTGATGCTAAAGAGATTGCCACTCGCTTCCGCTGGTGGCAGCCAAGGCACGACGGCCTGGATCAGAACGACTGGGCCATTGACAACGTGCTCATCTCAGGCTCTGCTGACCAGAGGACCGTCATGTTGGACACGTTCAGCAGTGCCCCAGTGCCTCAGCACGAGCGCTCCCCCGCGGATGCTGGCCCTGTCGGGAGGATTGCTTTCGGCATGTTCATGGAGGACAAAACTGCAGGTATATTTTTCATTGACACTAAATAGAAAACCAGTGGAAATTCAGTCATTTGAATTTGGCTCTTTTCACGAGAGGGAAAGATGAAAACTTTCCAGATACTCAAATAGTGTATAAATAGTGAAAAGGGTTATTTATGCCATCCTGGAGTCTCTGAGTGGTGCAGATGGTTAATGCATTCAGCTCCTGACTGAAATGTTGTCAGTTCAAGTCCACCCAGACATGCCTCAGAAGAAATGCCTGGCAATCTACTTCCAAAAAATTAACCGTTGAAGACTCTATGGAGCACAGTTCTACTGTGACACACAAGTAATCACCATGAGTTGGAATTGACTCAACGAAACTGGTGTTTTTCTTTTCCCCTCAACCTTCCTGATTTACATTATAACTAAATCTTTTATTTTACTGAGCCAGCAAGTCTGTCTTAAAAAATAACATTCTCTAATTTTATTAACAGGACAATTTTATTTTCTTAGAGGAAAAACATTTATATTTCTATGTTTACTGTTCTCCACTTCGGGTAGAAAGCCAACATTTCCTAGTCATTTGTTTTAATATCCAGGGTCAAATGTTTTGTTTGCTGCATGTCAAACACATCTGTGATGGCATTTCATGTTTCAGATCATTGTTTAAGGTCTTGCTTGTTACTCATCATTCTCAGCAGGTGTAGTTCAGTGATGCTGGTGAACTAGGAAGTATCTCTTTTCTGCTACTATCATTTTTAATGTCTTGTTTTCTTTTTATTTCATAATACTATGTTGGTTGCCTTTTTTTCAAGGGATGTCTTAGATTGTACATGACTTTGTTATGCAACATCCTTAATTTTACTACATAAAATATATCTGCAGGTTAAGTAGTGATGTTCAATTATATATCTCCTACCAATACTACGAGTGCTACCAAAACAGTAAAAATAGATATAATATTATGCCTCATCAGAATGTGGGACAGTGTGTCACACCCAAATCAGCATCTTGCTCAGAAAAGACAACCTGGGTCTATTTTACAATAGTAAGACTGATAAAATGGATGTCAGAAGACAATCTGAAAATTACTCTTGAATGTGGAGTTGCTAAAGTGATAGGAAGAAATGATGAAGTAAAAGAGCTGAACAGAAGATTTCAAAGGGCAGCTCAAGAAGACAAAGTAAAGTATTGCAATGAAATATGCAAAGACCTGGAGTTAGATAACCGAAAGGGAGAAACATTCTTGGCATTTCTCAAGCTGAAGAACTGAGGAAAAAAATTCAAGCCTTGAATTACAATATTGAAGGATTCAACAGGGAAAATATTAAACAATGCAGGAAGCATCAAACGAAGATGGAAGGAATACACAGAGTCACTGTACCAAAAAGAATTGGTCAGTGTTCAACCATTTCAGGAGGTAGCATATGATCAAGAACTGATGGTACTGAATGAAGAAAGAGGTCCAAGCTGCACAGAGAGCATTGATGAAAAACAAGTCTCCAGGAACTGAGTGAATATGAATTGAGACGTTTAAACAATCAGTTACAGCACTCGAAGCACTCATTCATCTATGCCAAGAAATTTGGAAGACAGCTACCTGGCCAACCGACTGGAAGACATCATGTTTGTACCCATTCCAAAAAAAGATGATCCAACAGAACATGGAAATAATTGAATAATATCATTAATATCACACACAAGTAAAATTTTGCTGAAGATCATTCAAGAGTGGCTGCAGCAGGACATCAACAGGAAACTGCCAGAAATTCAAGCTGGATTCAGAAGAGGACGTCGAACAAGGAATATCATTGTTAATGTCAGATGGATCCTGGCTGAAACCCGAGAATACCAGAAAGATGTTTACCTGTGTTTTATTGACTATGCAAAGGCATTTGACTGTGTGGATCATAACAAATTATGAATAACATTGTGAAGAATGAGAATTCCAGAATACTTAATTGTGCTCATGAGGAACCTGTACATAGACCAAGAGGCAGGCCTTCGTACAGAACAAGGGGGTACTGCATGGTTTAAAGTTAAGAAAGGTGTGCATCAGGGTTGTATTCTTTCACCATACTTATCCAATCTGTATGCTGAGCAAATAATCCAAGAAGCTGGACTGTATGAAGAAGAACATGGCATCAGCGTTGGAGGAAGACTCATTAACAACCTGCAATACACAGATGACACAACCTTGCTTGCTGAAAGTGAAGAGGACTTGAAGCACTTACTGATGAAGACCAAAGACCACAGCCTTCAGTATGGATTGAACCGCAACATAATGAAAACAAAAATCCTCACAACTGCACCAATAAGCCACATCATGATAAACAGAGAAAAGATTGAAGTTGTCAAGAATTTTGTTTTACTTGGATCCACAATCAACGACCATGGAAGCAGCAGTCAAGAAATCAAAAATATATTGCATAGGGCACATCTGCTGCAAAAGAGCTCTTTAAAGTGTTCAGAAGCAAAGATGTCACTTTAAGGACTAAGGTACACCTGACCCAAGCCATGAAGTTTTCAATTGCCTCATATGCGTGTGAAAGCTGGACAATGAGTAAGGAAGACGGAAGAATTGATGCCTTTGAATTGTGGTATTGGCAAAGAATATTGAATATACCATGGACTGCCAAAAGAACAAACAAGTTTGTCTTGGAAAAGGTGTAGCCAGAATGCTCCTTAGAAGCAAGGATGGCAAGACTTCGTCTCACGTACTTTGGGCATGTTATCAGCAAGGATCAGTCCCTGGAGAAGGACATCAAGCTGGGTAAAGTAGAAGGTCATCGAAAAAGAGGAGGACCTTCAAGGAGAAGGATTGACACAGTGGCTGCAACAATGGGCTCAAGCATAACAACGATTGTGAGGATGGTGCAAGACCTGGCAGTGTTTCATTCTGTTGTACATAGGGTCGCTATGAGTCGGAAGCAACTCAACAGCACCTAACAGCAACAAGAACTTTCCAGAGGATTGAAGCATATGTTGGAAGAAAAATTTGAAATTTGGGGGATTTTAATAATTTATAATACTTAATTATTAATATTTTATTATAAAAGTAATACATGTACAAAGTGTGAAATTGAGAAAATACAGAAAATTGTGAGGATGAAAACAAAAATCTTTCAAAATCTCATCACCCAGAGGATAACTGTTGTCAATATTTTGGTATATTTTCTTAGAGTCTTTTTTTATGTCATTATAAAAACTAGGCTGACCAAAAGGTCAGCAGTTCGAATCCACCATCAGCTCCTTGGAAACCCTATGGGGCAGTTCTACTGTGTCCTGTGTGTCACTATTATTCGGAATTGACTCGACGGCAATGGGTTTTTGTATAAATATAGTTTTAACAAAATTACCATCTTATGTTATATGTATTTTGTAGCTTACTTTTTCACTTAGAGTTAAATCCTGATCATTTTCTCATATCCCTAAATATCTTTAAAAATATAATTTTAATAGCTGTATAATACTTCATCATAATTTATTTTACCATTTCCACATTGTTAAATACTTAGGTTAATTAATTTTCACTAGTTCATTCACTGGTATATCACTTGTCACAATAGTGTAACTGAAAATATTTACTAAATAACACCCTTCTAAATAGAAAAAGTATAAAAGATACCTCACTGCTGCTAAGTAGTCTTATTTACTTAAGAAGGTTACTGAGATTTTCTGAACTAGATCTGGTTCAGAACTTTGCTAAATTACTAATTTGTTTTTCCCTGTGTAATGGTTTATATATGTGGGTTTACAATCAGAAAATAAGAACTGTTTCTTTCTGTGTAAATAAAGCAAATATAGATTATTTTTTCCAAGTACCTAAGAGATGGATTTTAAATTAGGCTTAGTTGGTGATATACAATGAAGAAACAAATTTTCTGGTTCCTGCCTATCTTACGAAAACGGTGCTTCTAGAAACTGTAACATTTACCTACAGAAGTAGTTTCTGATATTGCAGAAGAGATGGATTAATTAGTTGATTAATATAAGGCCCCTTTCATTAGGATTGCATAGTTCTAGCATAAAATGAAATATGTACCCCAGAACAAACTAACTTCAGTAGTTAGAATTCAGATTTCTTTGGAGTCCTGTATCTGTGATACAGGATTAAATACAGCTCCAAATCCCTCAGCGTGAAAGCTAACCGATAATGGCATTGTGGTAGCCATTTGAATCCCAGAGATAAGCTGCTTGTTCCACAGGCACAAGTTATGCTCAGACAAAATCAAAAGGACACGACACAGGTGAATGCTGAAGTACAATTAATTCGTCCAGTCTCTTCTCTGGATGCTCTGAGGCCACCTGACCAAAGCCTCCGGTTGCACCTGTTCATCTCTACTGTAAATGCTGGAGCTAACCCCAGAAAATGTTCAGAGAGAAGCTGGACCAATGAAACCAAAGGATATCATGAATTAAGACTAAATGGGCAGCT
>NW_004444262.1:702968-711441 GCF_000243295.1 Trichechus manatus latirostris
TTATATTTACCAACTATCAGTAAAAACATAGACGACTGGGAAGATTTAAAAATAGGAGATTTTAAAAAAGACTCATTCCTTCAGATCATTTTCTCCTTTTAATTCATTAATCAGGTATTTTCAAGCATTTCATTAAAGGTCATAGTTGAATACCCCCCCCCAAAGAAAAACAGTACCTCATGAATTAGATGCAATTTATGGATTAATTTCTAAACTTTCTAGAATAAAATCATGATGTAAAAATACATCTTTCAGAAAAGAAAGGGAATTGTAGGGGACATGAGAAAGTGAGAAAGAGGAAGGGGAGGAGAAGGGAGGAAAGAGAGAGAAACAAGCTCAACACACAGGACTTACTTTGTACTAATCAATTCACAGTCTTACTTAAACAACCAAAACCAGTTGCCCTTAAGTCATTTCCAACTCATGGCAACGCCATCTGTGTCAGAGTAGAACTGTACTTCATAGGGTTTTCAATGGCTGATTTTTCAGAAGTAGATCACCAGGCCTTTCTGTCGAAGCACCTCTGGGTGGACTCGAACCTCCATCCTTTTGGTTAGCAGCCGAGCGCAATAACCATATGTACCACCCAGGAACCCCCAATGTCTTACTTACTCTGTCCTTGATTCACAATCTTGCTGCCTAGGTTTTCCTTACACTCTTCCAAATCTATTATTTCAGTAATTTTTTTATTAACTGAGTACATTTCCTCAAAGAGTAATTGTTGATCTGGCTTAAAAGAGGAGACAAGATTTATTAAAAAAAGAAATCTACCCAAAATATTTAAATATCCATCCCTAAATAATCAAATCTTAAGAAAATTACCACGGTAAATTTATAACTGTTTTATTTTAGAGATAATCCTAGTTTCTGAGATAATCTCTTTATAATACTTTATTTTCATTTTTGCCAAATTAAGTATGACTTTACATTTCAACACTTAAAATTATTCTTTATAACAAATAGCACAATTCAAATCTTTAATTTTTCTCAACTCATTTCTGGGCCCCCAAAATCATTTGTGTGTCTAATTAAAGAGGCAGAATAAAAATTTCATTGTAAGTTTTATAATTACCCAGGTAATACTACCAGAATTTGAGTAGAAATTGCTAACTCACCTTCTCTGTCATGTTACTAAAATTTTTTTCTCCTTCTTTAGATCTTGCTTAACAAGTTAAATATCTGTCAAAAATTTAGCTATACATTTCCCTCTGATTTTTACTTACAACACATGCAATACAAATGCTTTTTCCCTAAGTGTAGACTTGAAAGTACCACGTAGTAGGTCTAGCTCAGTACTTCCAGTATCCATATTCATAAAACTATGTGTTTGCACTACTGTTTTGTCTGTGGGTTATATGTAATATAAGAGAGATTTCTACTTAAAATAAGTCTAGATTTTGCCTAAAGTGAAAATTTGATTCAAGTATTTTTATTTGTCATGAATTTTTTGTCTTTTTTTTTTTTTTTTAAGTAAATGAGCATTGGCTATTCCATGATGATTGTACAGTAGAAAGATTCTGTGACTCCCCTGATGGTGTCATGATTTGTGGCAGTCATGATGGCAGAGAAGTGTATGCAGTGACCCATGACCTGACTCCCACTGAAGGCTGGATTATGCAATTCAAGGTGAAAGCGTTATGGTCTACATTACATTAATAACAACACATTAGCAATATAGGAAATGAGAAAAAAATTGTAATGAAAAAGACTATCTAAAATTTCATTGACTTAATATGTACTTCGAAAAATAAAATCTAATATTAAGGTAATATATAACTCAGCTATTTATGACTGAATAATTAAACGTATTTCCTTTTTAAGCTATTTCTAGATGAAACGTTCATATGAGTAAATGTTTCCACTCAGGATTAAATACTGATTAGATCAAAATATTGATAAAAATATAGGATAGTGATCCCAACTCCCTCAGTTACATCATAATATAACTTAGGCAAATTTTCTATTAAAGAAAAGATTAAAACCATAATAGCTGTATCTACTTTTTTTAGAAGAGCATTTTAATGTTTATGGAGGAAGAAAATTATAGAAAAGAAAAACATGCTTAGCATTAATGCCAACATCACCTTCCTTTTTTGGCCAAGATTAAATGTCAGCCAATTTATCCTGTCTACCTAAATTTCACGGTATTAGCAACAAACATCACATTAAGTCTATCTCCCATCAACAAAGGGTACTGGGCTCTATTAAAAGTACCTTCCGTTATCACTTCATTGCGTTTCAGTTGTAGTTGAAGGTGATTTATTGAGAGTTATAAATTGTACGACAAGATAGCAAAATTGGTAAAGCTGTTAGCCATCCTTCTTGGTCAAGCATTCTGCCAAAAAGAAGTGCCAGACCATTAACACAACAGAAGCAATTTGTAACAGTGGGCCCAGGCCTTCCAAGGCAATCAGCCAGGCATGGCAGAAGCGCAGATTTCAGCTTCTCTCCAAACCCACTGCACAATATATTTGGCACTTTCTATAATCTGTTGTTTTGGGCAACCGTGTCAACTCTCCCTGTCCATCAGCAGAACAAATAATGAACCTGGACATACGGCAGCAATGTGGTGCAGTGTACACCTAGTGATCAACTTTGTTGCTGCCAAGTACTTAGAGCAGAAATATGTAATATGGCTTTAATTTTTTAACATTTTAATACCTTAACAATCTTGCTTTTCTATGTTTATTAGATCTCCGTTGGATGCAAAGTGTCTGAAAAAATTGCCCAAAATCAAATTCATGTGCAGTATTCTACCGACTTTGGTGTGAGCTGGAATTATCTGGTCCCTCAGTGCTTGCCTGCTGACCCAAAATGTTCTGGAAGTGTTTCTCAGCCGTCTGTATTCTTTCCAACTAACACCTGGAAAAGGATCACCTACCCACTTCCTGAAAGCTTAGTGGGAAAGTAAGTAAAAAATTAAAATAAAGCCTGGTTCCAAGCAGCCAGAAGTAGATTAGGAACCCTGTTGTCAAGCTTGAAATTATGTGTAATTGTGAGGAAAGTGCTTCCTTCCTCCCAAACTCTAAAGATCCTCTAACTGGTAACCTGCATGGTGAACTAACTTCAGAAGACCTCAGGTTGTAATTCTCTAAACTGAAAAAACGGCCCTTTCAGTTTGCATGCCTCAATATCTTCAAACGGAGCAGACCAATAGTGATGGCTTTGGAGCCAGAAGAAAAGGTGTACCCTACCTTATCACCTTGCACACTGTGGCCCACCATGCATCATATGCTTTCCACATTACTGCCTTGTGAATCCATGATGTACAGAGCCAGGAGGAAGTCTTAACTCATCATGCTACTTGCACAAATCCTAACTCTTCATGCTGCTTGTACAAATGTGGTTTGGAGGTTTCATTTTTCTCTTATCAAAGTGTTATGTTCTATACCTGCAGAGCAAAGTAATTAGGCAAGAGCAATTGTGAGCCAAAGTGATTAAACTGTTCTCTGGAAAGTCTGAGGATATGTTAACTGTAGGCAATTCCAAAAGCTTAAAATTTCCCTTCTACTGTAAAATTAGGAAAAGAGATACATTAAAGAAAATGGCAGGTTCACCCCTGCTGTATTAATCATATAATCCAGCTAAATGAGGAAACGTCTTGTGAAATAGAATATGATATATGACCAGAATACATGGAGCCTTCAGATAAGGTGTTTATATGTAGCTTTTCCAATACTCCCATAAATATCATTTACTACAGAACACTCACAATTCTTTGGGATGAATTTAAAGAGTTTATCCAATTACTATGCTAGGAAACTAAGTCAGTATGCTTTCAGCTTCATCTAACAGAAAACTCAACTCAAACTGGCTCAAATAAAAATGAAATTTATAATATCTATAATGAAAATTCCAGAGATAAGTGGATTCTAGGATTGATTGGTTTTCAGGCTCAACAATGTCTTCAAGAACATTGTTCTTTCTTATTCTCTTATACTTTACTCCACTATCCACAGCAGTGGTACCACACTCAGCCTTAGGGCTGGTTCCCTAATGAACACAAGATGGCTGCCAGGAAACTGGTTCAAAATGCTTTCTCACCCATGTTCAATGGAGGAGAAAAAGAGTTGCTTTTCTTCCTAAGAGAGCCATAGCAAGTACCTCCTTGCATCTTATTGGTCAAAATAAGCTGAAGAATGCCCATTCCTAAGCCAGTCAATACTTAGTGAGGTTCTAGTAGAGTGATTATCTCACAGGAATCATCTGGGATAAAATAGATGCTTGACAGCCTCCACAAACATCAGTCGTAGGCTAACTTCTCCCCTCCCATTCTCTCTTTTTTAATAATGAGGTATAATTTACACACAGAAAATACACAGATCTTAAATGTTCAGCTCAGTGGGTTTTTACCATTGTGTAACCCTTGTAACCACCACACAGAAGAAGATACAGAATATTTATTTTACCCCAGAAACTTCTCTCATGCACTTTGAACTCTTTACACCAAAATACCATGGCATATTTTAATATAGGGTTAATTATGAGGCTGGTTTCCTCCAGAAGACAGAGAAGAACAACAGTGAAATTAAAATCTCAGGGAAATTGTCCTTTAATACAACTCTTTCAAAATTGTTTTCTAATTAGCATAGTTGCTCTGAGAATATTGATTATCTTCGAGGAACTCAGAGGTTGCTGTTCCCCAATTGCCTGAGGGCTGTGCGTATACTGACAAAGTTCTGTCGGAGGATTCAGTCGTCTTCTGCACAATTTCAGAAATGCAATTAATGAATCTCAAGTGTGTCAGAACCACTGACTCCAGTTCATAAGAAACCTGACTTATGATAGTTACAAAGTTGTACGCCTACTCCTCACTTAGCGAGTACCTCATTATCTGACACTTGGCATTTACAACAATAGTAAAAAATCTGCTATCCGACTATTTTGCATATTAACAACATACGTCTGGCAGTAACAAATGCCAAGGTGCAAGGCAAGAGTTAGCTGGCTGTGATGGTTAAAGTTATGTGTCAACTTGGCTGGGCCATGATTCTCAATGATTTGACAGTTGTGTAATGATGTAGTCATCTTCCATTTTGTGATCTGATGTGGTCATCCTCCATTTTTGCATAATGCTGATTTTCACATGACCACCTGGTCTTTGGAACCTAACCATGTTGGTAAGTGAGGAGTGGGTGTATTTTTAAATGTTTTTGTTGTTTGAAATAGAGATTCCATTGTATTTTCATTTTGTTTTGCAAATTTTCTGAGATATTATAAAAGCTAAATGAAACCAGCCTTTAAATTCCATTACTAGAAGTAGAAAGAGAATGAAATGGCAGCCAGAAAACATTTTTTTATTAACCCATTTCATCTTGTAAGAGTGTCTTAAATCTTTTTTCTCTTGAGTACTAAATACACATGCAGGAAAAAAGACCTGAATAGAGTTAACTTTTGTTTTTCACTCCTTTTCTTTTGTGATGTGAATAGTCCAGTAAGGTTTAGGTTCTATCAGAAGTACTCAGATATGCAGTGGGCAATCGATAATTTCTACCTGGGCCCTGGATGCCTGGACAACTGCAGGGGCCATGGAGACTGCTTAAAGGAGCAGTGCATCTGCGACCCAGGATACTCTGGCCCCAACTGCTATTTGACTCACACCCTGAAGGTAATGTAAATGCCTCTGCTAGAAACACTGACTTGCTTTGTAGGCCCTGCCTTAGGAATCAGTTTATGTGGGAGAGCAGGAATCTTTAACAATGTCCTTTGGGTCCCTAGTAAATATGTCCTTTGGATGGAGACTAAGAATATGTGACTTAGGTTTCTTATCTACAAGAATATTAGAATCAAGTTCTAGTACAATTCACCCAAATCATAAACTGCATGGATTAAAAACACAAATACTTTGCTTTTTTTTTTTTTTAACAGCCCAATTTAAAGTCAATATTAAGCCTTTTTTACTTTTTCAAGAGATGCATTGTTTGAAGGAGGGTACTATTGTGGTTATTATAGATAAATTATCACAACAGACCAATTTTTCAAAAAGACCCAAACAGTACCTGAATTTTTGTTCAGAAAATTTCGTGCCCTGATTGGCTAACTGCTGAAATATGATTGCATATTAAGATTAGAAAGGCCATTCTTGGAAACTTTAACTGTTACATTAATTATTTAATATACAAAACAAATACAGTTGCCCAACACAGTTTCCATATGTGCATTCTGTTTCTGAGAATAAATATAGTGCCTTTATCATTATAATGGATAAATGACTAAACTAAAAAACACAAATTATTGAAATCTAATATATGAGAGCCATATAATTCAAGCAAAGTCTATTCTGTCATTTTTGTTTCTACAATACATCAACAACTTTGGGTTTGATAAATACAACAATTAAATATTGAGGCAATGCTCACTTGTGTCTGAAGATGTTAGCCCATTTGTTATCAAATGAGATTATCCCATGAGAAACACAGCTTCATATACTACAGGTAATGAATAAACTAAAAAAAAAAAGTCTAGTTTTATTCATGTACACTAAAATTTTATTATCATTTTTAAGTTGGAAAAGAAACGTACAAATCTGTAATATAAGCTTTTATTCAAACCTTTCTCATGAGAATTTACATGGTTAACTGTGCATTTCTTCTGATTCTTGTTTTTACACGGAAACCTTTTTTTAAAATTGTTATTATTTGATAACTATCATGAGTCGGAATCGACTCGACAGCAACGGGTTTGGGTTTTTGGGTATCAGTGAGGTAAAGTAATGTTGGCACATGACTACCCATCTTTAAATATAGAGTTGATTTTGTTCTAAGTTCAGGGAAAAAAGGGTTTATCTAAATAATTTTAACTACCATGAAAAGGTAGCAACTAAACAAATCTCCTAAAAAAGTGAAAAAGTATAGTGAGTTTACACACATCCAAGTAAAGTTACTGCAATTGCAACTGTAACAAATTGTTCTCAGGATACAGTGCCATTGTTTCAACAAAAAAAAAAAAATCCTGTGCCTCAACCCCATGCAGAACTCTATTATGGACAAAATGAATAGAAAATGAAAATATTCTGTTGTTGTTTTTAAATATCTGTGGAAAAACATTTGAAATCAACTCCAATTTTTTTTAAAGTTCAGGTTGTAACTCTGTATTATCTTAAATACTCCCTAATTATTGTCTGGAATTGTTATTTTTCACCATATCCTACTTATTTTTTCCAGACTTTCCTTAAGGAACGCTTTGACAGTGAAGAGATCAAGCCTGACTTATGGATGTCCTTAGAAGGAGGAAATACTTGTACCGAGTGTGGAATTCTTGCCGAGGACACTGCACTCTATTTTGGGGGGTCCACTGTGAGACAAGCTATCACTCAAGATTTGGATCTCAGAGGTGCAAAGTAAGTCAGTTTTTTGGTATTTTTTATCACAACATTAACAAATTGGCCCCAATGCAAGGAACGTATGTGTGGAAGAAGTTGTTATTCAACTTGTTTTAGATAGAGGTCTTCTAATTAATCATTCTGATGGATAATATGTGCTTGCATTCAGATTCCTGCAATACTGGGGACGCATAGGTAGTGAAAACAACATGACCTCTTGTCATCGGCCCATCTGCCGGAAGGAAGGCGTGCTGCTGGATTATTCCACTGATGGAGGCAAGTTTCAGGGGTGAAAGTCACACTATGGAGCAGATTCCCAAATGCCATCCTACACCCTCAGAAGTCTTTGTAAATCCTTGCTGACTTCACAATGTGGAGGGCGTGTTAAAAATCATAATGTCATGAAGAGAAAGCTACAGAACGTGATTGCATTCCATGGTCCATACACGTGTCTTCTGTGTTAAAATCTACAAAAAAAGAGACAAGAAAGAAATCACGTTAAAAAATTAATGCCAACATTTATGAATAAATAAAATAGTCTGTATGCTTAACTGAGGCTTCACTATCAATGATACAATTAAGAAATTAAAATTTTATATGATTTTCCAAGTGAAAGATAATTTTAAAACATTTTTAAAAGCCTTGACGTGAATAAGCATATCATCAATGCTGTAGAGAGTCTACAGGAAAACTTCATTAATGGTGAAGAAAGATAGTCGTAATTAGTGAAAAGTCTGTCTTAGACTACTTTAATAAAATTCTGTTTAATTATTTGAAGTAGCTGAAACTAGACCAATAATACCACAAGGTCTCTAGAAAATCTACTTTAACAGATAGATATGATTCTTTAAAACTACCATATAAATAGATCACCCTGAAGTATTTTAGGTATTTGAAAGGTGTTTTCTTAAGTAGTTTAAACATCCCACCTGCAGTTTTAGCAACTGACTAGAGATAAACTTCAGCTCAGTCTAATTCTAAATTACGGTAGAATTATAATAGCTGTATTTTAAAGTACTGGTTAGAAGTTCTTCTCTGGAAACACGCAAAACATGGATGTAACTCATTTTTCGTAAGAAAGAGTGCATATAGGAATCTAGAACAAAATTTTTAAAGTTCATTTTGGTGGTTTTATTTTTGGCTATCCTCTAC
>NW_004444262.1:711541-713378 GCF_000243295.1 Trichechus manatus latirostris
TTTTTAAAGTTCATTTTGGTGGTTTTATTTTTGGCTATCCTCTACATTGATCAAATTCAGTTATTACAGTTCAATTATGAGCAAGCTATTTCTAAATGCCCCCCCCCGCCCCGTATCATTGGCCTCATTTTGAGACAGTGTTTAAAAGTGGTGAACACTTACATTAAAGTCACCTATATTAGCTTCTCATTTCCTGGTTGAAGATTTCTTTGGAAGTTTCTAGTTTTTGCAGTGTGCTGGTTGTTTTTTTGTTTGTTTTGTTTTCCCAGATATGTTACTATGTTGGTAAATTTGTTATTACAGGAGTTACATGGACTCTGCTCCATGAGATGGATTACCAGAAATATATTTCTGTTAGACATGACTACATACTCCTTCCCGAGGATGCTCTAACCAATACAACTCGACTTCGCTGGTGGCAGCCTTTTGTGATCAGCAATGGAATTGTGGTCTCTGGGGTTGAGCGTGCTCAGTGGGCACTAGATAACATTTTAATTGGAGGAGCAGAAATCAATCCAAGTCAACTAGTGGACACTTTTGATGATGGTAAGAAAGAAGCATTTTTTTTTTGTTTTTTGTTTTCCCTTTGAGCTTTTTATCTGCTTATGTCTTCAGATGAATTTCTATGTGAAAAACATTTAGAAGAGTGCCTGTCATTTATTCACTGCTCAACAGATGTTCACTATTATTTTTTCCAGTGGTTTATAATTCTTCAAGGTTGGCTTCTTGTTGAAATGTCAACTGAAAATTTAATAAACTTGCTTAAGGCAAAATGTCTAGCTTTAAATGTATTTTGAAATTTCAATACCCCAAAATAGTTTTATTTTCTTTAGGAATTTCTGTACCACAGAGATACATATTGCACTGGTTTAAAAAGTATACCAAGAAGAATTTTGTAATGGTCCAAGTTACCTGTGATACCAGTTACATTTCAAAAGTTGGATGATCATTATACTAGCATTTAATTTTTTTTTCTAAATTTGATTTCTTACCTTCGATTCATATATTATACCATCTTAAATCTTAAAGGGTAAGCAAAAGCTGGAGCTTTTAAGTAATTCAACAATAAACCACTCAGTTCAAGAGAATAACATGCAATATTGCTTCCAATTTACCTTAACAGAAGGCACTTCCCATGAAGAAAACTGGAGTTTTTACCCAAATGCAGTAAGGACGGCAGGATTCTGTGGCAATCCATCCTTCCACCTCTACTGGCCAAATAAAAAGAAGGACAAGACTCACAATGCTCTCTCTTCCCGGGAACTCATTATACAACCAGGATACATGATGCAATTTAAAGTAAGAAGAAGTTGCTCTTCAAAACATAATATGATTTACTTCATTCAAAAAGACTTGATCTTATAAACAAAAGAAATAATCTTTCTCAAAGGCCTTAATTCAAGTACTATTATTTGAACAAAGATAAAAATCTATGAATATGTTAGGAGATAGTAAAAAATGTCACTGTTACATCTGATATGAGTACTCTTGAGTCCAGTCCCTAAACCTTGTAAAGAAAAAGCTCAAATGGGTACTTCTGCCTACTTCTAGCTCTCTGTAACTCTCTCTCTTTTCTTATGTTGACACCATTCTTGTATTCTCTCTCTCACACACACGCAAAACATACACACAAACACAAACATTTCTCTCCCTGGCTCTCTTACTCTATGCCTGTTTCATGAATCAAGCCACTTAGCTTCTTAATCTATCCCTTTTCTTTATGTCTTTTCATTTTCTTTTTATCTCTGACCTCCAAACATGAACCTAAACATTAACCCAGTCAGAATTCCCCAAGTCCTGAAACATTTAAAAAGAACTCTCAAGTCTTTTTTTTTTT
>NW_004444262.1:714012-714673 GCF_000243295.1 Trichechus manatus latirostris
AAATTTATTTAATAATTAACATTTAATTTAATAATTAGAATATCACTACAACTTCATTACTGAAAGTCACCATGGATTTTCTAAACACTACATCCAACATAACTTCTCCTAGTGTTACTTTCTTTTTGGCCAATTTGTCTTCCCCAAGTTTATGATTAATAGTTTTAACTAAGTAAATAAAAATACCCACTGCCATCAAGCCAGTTCTGACTCATATTGATCCCATAGAGTTTCCAAGGCTGTAAATCTTTAACAGAAGCAGACTGCCACATCTTTCTACCGTGGAGCCATTGATGGTTTCAAACTGCTGACCTTTTGGTTAGCAGTCGATTGCTTTACCCATTGCACCACCAAATAAAAATAGTACTTTTAAAAACCTCAATTCTCATGTCCAGGCAAAATTGCTTATCTCTAACAAAATTCAAAAGAATACACTCATGGTGTCCTGGCAGGCTGCTTTTTGAATATTTTTTGATTATCTCTCAGGGTCATAATGGAGAGAGATGGAGTTTCTAATTAATGGTATTAGATATCATTTTGTCTTACCTGATTTATATCAATTGTTTATTATAGATTGTGGTGGGCTGTGAGGCCACTTCTTGTGGTGACCTTCATTCTGTCATGCTGGAGTACACTAAGGATGCAAGGTTAGTGAAATGAT
>NW_004444262.1:715442-740573 GCF_000243295.1 Trichechus manatus latirostris
TTTTCGCATGCATATGAGGCAATTGAAAACACCATGGCTTGGGTCAGGTGCACCTTAGTCTTCAAGGTGACATCTTTGCTTTTCAACACTTTAAAGAGGTCCTTTGCAGCAGATTTGCCCAATGCAGTGTGTCTTTTGATTTCTTGACTGCTACTTCCATGGGTGTTGAAGAGAAACCCACTAGAATGCACAGCCGTGCATGTTACTATTTTTACTAATGTGTGTATCAGAATATATCTTGTGTGAAATTATTTTCAATTTTTCTTTTTATGATCTGTAATTACAAATATGTTGGTTAATTAAATATCTTAATCTAACCAAACCCCAAAGAATTACCTTGACATTAGGCAAGTCAAATATTTCTCTTAAGGTTTATCTAATGTAACATCTTTGATTTCTGCAGGTCCGATTCCTGGCAGCTCGTTCAAACCCAATGCCTGCCTTCCTCTTCAAACAGCATTGGCTGCTCCCCCTTCCAGTTCCATGAAGCCACCATCTACAACGCTGTTAACAGCTCGAGCTGGAAGAGAATCACCATCCAGCTGCCGGACCATGTCTCTTCCAGGTAGGTTTCAGGTTAAGGTAAATCTTGTAGAAGTGTCTGACAATCTCTGCAGAGCTCATACAGTGAACTGGGAACAACTGGTAAAGTGAGGCCAGAGTTTTAACTGCAACCCTAGTACCCTCTTCCCTTTTCTCTCCCTTTTCTCACCAACCCATGCCCCAAAATGACAATCGCATGTCCTAAGAAGAAATAGGAAGAACTAGGAGATTATTTGTAAATGATTCATAGATACTAGATTTTCTTTTGACTAAATATCATGGCGCATATCAAACTCAATCATGGGCCTGGAATCACAGACCCCAAAGAAAGACCTAGAATTCACACTAGTTCCACCCCAGTGTTCTGCCTTCCCAAAGGTTACACTTCTCAGCCAAGATGCAAGGACCCTCTGGGGTGTGCAGGACTGGTCAGTTACACGAAGTCTCAGGATGAACATGATGGAATGCAGTCTTCCTAGATCAGCATTCATTTTACTCGAAAGATCTGGAAAGGTATTCACCTTTTTTAAGAAAATTGACACATTTTTTTTTTATGATGGAATAGAATGGGATCTTTACATAAAAGTTTCAGGAAAGACACAAGCTTTCAGGGAATCTTGCAGAGCCTGAAGAGTACGAGTTCTCTCTCCTCTGCCAGCAGAGCGATCCAGGGGGACGTTAGGGAAGCCCTTTCCTCAGAAATAATCCCATCTCCAGCGGCTAGAGGCTAGGCACAGTCCTGGGAAATAACAGCCTGCTGAATCTTTCCTGCTTTCTGTGGGACTTTCAGTGCAACACAGTTCCGCTGGATCCAGAAGGGGGAAGAGACTGAGAAGCAGAGCTGGGCGATCGACCACGTGTACATTGGAGAGGCTTGCCCCAAGCTCTGCAGCGGGCACGGGTACTGCACCACCGGCGCCGTCTGCATCTGTGATGAAAGTTTCCAAGGTCTGAATCCTGGGCTCTCACTTTTGATACAGGAGACTATGAGGTTCTCTTCATTCTAACCATTATACCAAAGTCTACCAGCAAATGGATAGAAACTCCAGCCTCTGAGGGGTTTGGGATAGATAAATCAGTCCTTGATCACAGAGTTATTTATCATTGGAACGAATTGTCAAGGATATTTTTATACTATGTTCCTGAAAGTGTTTTTAAAATTACAGATTTTATCTATATTCTATAGTGCTTCACATTCCCCATCTTCCATATAAGTCTCTTACCCACCCCCATCCCAACGCTTTGTTTCCATTTCTGGGCCTTTCTCCTTCCTGGCCTATCTGCCCTTCTCTAGACACCTTGCCAATATTCCTTCTCCCTCAGCCTCTCTCAACAGCAGCTGTCACTGTCTTCCCAAGATGTAGCTGACAACTCAAGATGTTCCATCACTCTGTCACACCAAAAAGCCTTCATGACTCATAAAAATATATTTTTCCTGCTTGAGCGTCTAGAGGCCAAGTATAGATTTGGAACAGGGTACCTACTCAGCTCACATCCTAGAAAATTTATCTGTCTGCCTGTAAGAAGCCTGCAGCCCTGCTTTCTTTTGCCTCTGTCATTTCAAAGTTGACTTTACATAGTGACCATTATATCCTCAGGGCCTAACACTTGGCATATAGCAATGCTCAATGATTCTTTTTTAATAAATTCTTGCATTGTCTTATGATTTACATAGTTCCATCAATTCATTCATCAGAGTCATTTAGTACTTATGACATCCCCGTAAGTTAGCTATGGTAAATATTATTATTCCCATTTTATAGGTGAAGAAACTGAGACTCAGAGAAGTTAAGTGACTTGCCTAAGGTCGCACAGCTAGTAAATGTGAGAAAGAAGACTAGTACTCTAGCTGTTATTTCCAGTCAGCATTGCTGTTTCGCATAGGTGTGAGGTTTCTCTAAAGAATAACAGAATTATACAACCTTTCCAAATTGTACAGTGTAAAAATCCATATACTTGAATTCTGGAGTAGGATCTACTTAGATTTATTTGTTTATGCTATTTTCTCACTTCCAAATGAAATTGATATGATCACTGCCAACTGCTGCACATCTCTGATATTAGAAATTGCTAAGTCATCTCCTTTCTCCTCTGGATCCTCATTTCTGCTAAGACTGACCGGGTCTGTCTGTGTATTAGCTGGCAAATTTGAACTCTAGGCAAATGAACAAGTCAAGTGTCTCCAAAAAGTCCTAGATATTTAGAGTTTGTCCCCTGCCTTGATCCAACAGAACTATGACCTTTTGATTTTAAGCTATTGTAGATATTTAGAAAAGATGTATTATTGCTCAAATCAAGAGAAAATGCAAGCACATACACATTTGCTAACAAATGCCAGTATTTCATCTCGGTGGTCTCTGAGAGACACTTCCAGTTTATCCATTTTTCATGTGTTTATCCCAGCCTCATTACTGAATATCTGAATATCTGATACGTGTTAAGTACTGTGCTATGCACTGGGAATCCAACAATAAATAGGATACAGACTCTGTTCGCAAGAATCATCAAGTGTAGAGCTGGAAGGAGGACAAGAACATGACACACCTTATTTTCTACTACAGAGTCATGCTAGGAAAAAAGAAATTAGGTTGGCCTTTCATGCCACGGTGAGTGCTCCCTACTGAGACCCATTATTGATGGACATGCAGGCCCAGACAGATGCTGTGGTATTTAAACAACAGATTTACACAAGCAATAAGTACATTAGCATATGCATACTTTAGTAAACATTGACTCGTAGATAATGGGATTTCTTTAAGCAGTATAAACCAATAATTGCCAAAATAAAAGAAAAATATTCATTCCTGGGAGTCTACACCTGCTTTGTGTTTTGCCATTCTTACAGTAAGAGCAATGGATTAAATCTGAAGTGGAATTCTTAATCTTTGATGATTCCACTTGTTCCAGCTAATTTTTATGATTATTCCTTTCCCTCCAGGTGATGACTGCTCTGTTTTCAGTCATGATCTTCCCAGCTATATTAAAGATAATTTTGAGTCAGCAAGAGTCACTGAGGCAAACTGGGAGACCATTCAAGGTGGAGTGATAGGAAGTGGCTGTGGGCAGCTGGCACCCTATGCCCATGGAGACTCACTCTATTTTAATGGCTGTCAGATAAGGCAAGCTGCTACCAAACCTCTGGATCTCACTCGAGCAAGGTAACAAAACCCCTGCTTTCTGGTCCAGACATAGAATCAGTCACAAACCAGGTTATTATCAACTGTCTGTTAGCTATGATAATTAACTTTATGCACAGATGGTACTAAACAGTGGAAACCTATATATCATTTGAATTGGGTACAAGGAATATGTTTCACAACTCAGAATTATGTTTTGCTTGAATTTCTTTTACGATTACTTGGTAATTTTTTATATGTACAGGCTGAGTGGTGGTCACATAGGCATAAGTCTGGGGAAATGGCCAAGTATAAAAAATTAGCTATGGGAAATCCATATAAATAATGTTGTCCATATGCAAGCATGTAAATGTAAATGTATATGTGAAGTAGATTGATAGTAATGCAAACATAGACCTATATTTAGCATATGTAAGTATACAGAAATGGAAGATGGAGGACCGTTGAACAGATTGATAGATGGAAAAGAATTTTACGAATTCACATGCTATAGGAGTTGGAGATTGTTGCGGAACAGAGTGACAGCGACCTTTTAAATGGACTAGGGAAGCGACAGAGGAAAAGAGACCCCAGCAGGGTAGAGTTTCCTTCCCACCTTCCCTTCCCAGCTCTACAGCCTCAGCCAGCAAAAACATAGCTTTTGTCTGTTTAATTTAAGAAAAGATTCCAAGGCTTTAAAAAAAGTTAACAAAGTACTGGACTAGAGTATTCACATAATACTGAAAGGTATGAGTAGCTATAAGGGTATTTGAGAATTAGGTGTTTGGTTAATGAGAATATAGAGGTTCACTTGAAGCCTTCCACTTCGGAAAATATTAGTAATGTATCTTTAGACGCAGAAAAGCAGGCTTTTCATCCCCTGATATGACAAATGATATATAATAAAATTAATTCTTACATGGTAACTGTGGAGATGTCAAAAGATGTTGTGTCCATCTATCCCTGTTTTGATTTTTTTTTTTTCCTGCCAAAAAGGTGTACTCAACTTAAAGACAACCTGATGTTTTTCCTTGGTCCCTTATGCAGATATAATTAGCTGTTTAGTTAACAATTGCACACCATGGTGTACAAGTAACTTTGTTTTAAGTTCATTTATGCATTCACAGTTTTTAAGTCCAGCTCTTTATTTGAACACCTACCCTAAATGGAACTACTCTGTTAACACTGAGACTCTTAGGAGGATACATTTCCTGTGTTCAAAAACTGTATCTTCTGAGGCAAAGAAACCTGTGAAAAGCAAAGGACATATTGAACAGAATAGCAGGATGGGCCACGCCTGCATGTCTCTCACTACGTTTTCCCTCAGCTCTGATCTGCAGACATCTCTTTCCTAAAATAGACATGATTTGTCCTTGTCCAGAAGCTGTTCAGTTTGGAACTATTTGTCAAAAGTAGGTATTAGCATAAATACTGTGGTTTTATTCCTTGTCCTCTCCATGTCCTTCGCTGCCTATACTCCCTTTCAGAGAATAGAAAATATTTTTGATGAAATACTCTAATAAGATTTCCAACACCATGAAAAAGTATACATCTTTGAAAGTCAAAATTGTTTTCTTCATGTAGAAAATCAGCCTTCTTGGGTTCTGGTCACATGTATAATTTAAAAGATAATAGAATATCACTAATGTGATTTAGTCATAAAGCTGGATTCTCCTATTTTTGTTATATTATGAACTCAAATTAAGGACTTTAGGAACAAGAAAAATTTTTTTAAGTATAACTCCTCTTGTAATACGTCTTGACTACTGTTTAAAGATTATTTCCCCTGTGTTTTCCAGTAAAATTATGTTTGTTTTGCAAATTGGGAGCGCATCCCAGACGGACAGCTGTAACAGCGACCTGAGTGGCCCCCACGCCGTGGACAAAGCTGTGCTGCTGCAGTACAGCATCAACAACGGGATCACCTGGCATGTTATCGCACAGCACCAGCCGAAGGACTTCACACAGGCGCAGAGAGTGTCTTACAATGTCCCCCTGTAAGTGGCCAGAATGGAAAGTCCTGGTCTCCCATATGAGCCCTGACAATCACAGAGTTTGAGCTAGAAGGAAGTATAAAGGCCTCAGAGAAAGACTAAACCAAATCAGTTGCCGTCGAGTCAATTCCGACTCATGGCAACCCCACGTGTGTCAGAGTAGAACTGCGCCCAGTGAGTTTTCAATGACTGAGTTTTCAGAAGCAGATCACCAGGCTTTTCTTCCAAGGCGCCTCTGGGTGAGCTCAAACCACCAACCTTTTGGTTAGCAGCAGAGCACTTAATTATTTGCACCACCAAGGGACTCCTGAAGGACACAAAGGCCCAAATTAGTGAAGTTAGTGGAACAAGGCCACAAAAGTAGATGGTGGCAGGACCAAGATGAATCCAGTTGTCCAAAGTTTTATTACTATTTTCTATTAGGACAAGAGGCAAAAATTGAAGCAAGGAATAAGAACAAGAGGAAATAGAGATAACAACTAAATGCAAAGGCACTTTTTTTTCATATTTCCCTTCCCTCAGCCCTATCTCTAGTCTTTAAAAAACAATATTTTATATTTTCTGCTGGGTACACTAGTTTGAAGGAGCCCTGGTGGAGCAGTGGTTAAGCATTTGGCTGCTAAGTGAAAGGTTGGCAGTTTAAATCCACCCTGCATCTCCGTGGGAGAAAGACCTGGCGATCTGATCCCATAAAGATTATGGCATAGAAAACCCTATGGGGGGGCAGTTCCACTCTGTCACATGGGGTCACTAAGAGGCGAAATCGACTCAGTAGCACCGAGCAGCAACAGCACTAGTTTGAAAATTTGCTGAAGGCAGGTAACTATGTCAGTTTTGCTTAGCATTATTCCCCCAGCTTCTAGCACAGTGCCTGCTACACAGAGGCACTTGATATTTGTCGACTATGAATGTATTGCTCTTCCAAGTACTAATGGAGCAGGGGGAAGGAGGGAGGGAGATGTGAAATTATTACAAGGCCCATGAGTGGTCAATAAAGGTTAAGACTGTTACTGTGACCTAAACGAATCTGAATTCCATGTGCAAGTCTTGTTGATTTAGGTTACCCTATTATAATTAGCCTATTATACGTCTGGAAATCATATACCAGAAAGTTCTCTGTATCCTAATTTTAATATCTGTGTCCTTCTATCTGTAACCCAGGGAAGCACGGATGAAAGGAGTGTTACTGCGCTGGTGGCAACCACGCCACAATGGAACAGGTCATGATCAGTGGGCTTTGGACCATGTGGAGGTCGTGCTGTGAGTATCTGACACATGTCATCCCATGTCCATTGCAGAAAGGTTTGAAATTCCTTTGACACAGCATGCTCCTTAATTCAGTAAGAATTGTTCCTGATGAGAAGCCCCCCACAGGACCACTTTGGCTGACGGTCTTCAGCAGCTATAAACTATTGCTCAAGTCAACAGTGAAATAACAAAGCCCCGAACAGAATTTAATGTGTCTCAGAAAACTTCAGTAGGCAAAGCATTTATTTAAGGATTTGACAATATTGGTTAAATTGGATAAAACAAAAGTCTTCAGGTAAACGGGAAACAATGTCTTACGCCAAATCTGGGTTGCCTTATAAAATAGAATCACATCCTTTAAGAGAAAGAATCTGTACTGTTCCACATACAGAGTGTTACTGACTAGTGTTGCCGATTACAAACACCTGTCTTAGCCACAGATGGCTGAGGCATCCTTCCATTTGGTGACACAGTTGCAACTAGAACAAAGAATATGTTGTCTCAGATTCCTCCCGGCCAATCCCAGTACCTATCAAGTTAAGGATGTTCCCCCATTATTCCCCCCCCCCCCCCGCCCACAGTATAATAAGGCTCTCACTACTCTCGCCTAATGGGGTTGGCTGTTCCCTCTCAGAGAGATGACTTGCTTTTTCTCTAACAATCTAGTTCCTGTAGAACTGGAATGCTTATGTCTCGACGGGTTCGGACTGATGGCTCCAAGTGGTTGGCAAGGAGAGGCGAATCTTCTCGGTAGATAGGTTCAAATGTTCATTCTGTTTACCAAAGCAAAAATGAAATCAGTCTTTTTGCTGATTTCAGTCATTTTGAAAGCAAATTTAAATGATTAATTGGTAGGAAAACTACCAGATTTGTTTTCTTCCAACCATCGCCATGAGCTGACTTTTTCAGTCTTGAGTTAGCCCTCGTCTTAGTTCTCACTGAGGCACCTGCTTGCATGGCATCCATATCAACCCCCAAATCCAAGAGCAACTGGTCCCTACACGAGTCCCCACTGTGCGCTCTGCTGCTTTTGGACAACTTGCTGGGCTCTGCCTCTACAGGACAATGTTAAAGTTGAAAGTAACTGTCCAGACTCCTTTAAATCTAAATATGAGGCTGATGTATTACTTAGTTATCAGTTACCTCAGGTGACATTATTCCAGAAGAATAGAATAGCCTGGGCTCTGAAATAAATAAATATACAGTAAGGCCATAGAGAAGTGTTCAGATAGACCAAAAACCAACATTATAGCCATTTTTCCCTTGCTAATTTCCTTTTAGAGCAGCACGTCTCAATCTGCTTGAACATCAGAGTCACTTGGGAAGCTATGAAAACATCAATGCACACCCCAATACACAGGCCCCTCCCTAAGGATTATACTTAAAATTGATCTGGGATGGGGCCTGAACATCAGACTTTTTAAAAAGTACCTCAGGTGACTCTAATATGCAGGTTGAGACTCTGATTGAGTCAGTAACCACTTCTTATCTCTCAAGTCTCTTGCCAAGAAAATGTACATCCATAGGGCTTCCGCAGGGGCAGATTATCCAGTAGGCAAGGTAAGCACAGTGCTTACCTTGCTTACCAGATCATCTGTAGTGAACAATCTCATACTTTTTTCACCACATCAAAGATTCTGCTTTTAGGTATGGCTGGCATCTGTCTCTCTCCCAACCCCAGAGCACCTTCCTACAGACTCAAAGCCTCCTTTCAAGTTTACAGTCCCTGACAGGGACAGATGATCCGTGCTTACTTACTAATCTGTAGTGATCAATTTCACTACAGATGATCTGGTAAGCAAGGTTTAAGTGCTGTGCTTACCTTGTCTATTGGATAATCCACCACTGGGCTTCCTGTGCCTGACAAAGCATTACCAGCTCCTATGGGAACTTCAAAATTTGACAGTTCTCAAATGAAGACAGGATGGTAATTCTTAACACATCAGCATTTGAGATACTACTTCTCCTCCCACCCAGCCAAGCAATTTCAGATATCTGCCAGCATCATGATATTATTACAAGGATCAGGTTCAGATTATATGAAATACCAGAAATGCAGTTTTTCTGGTATTTTTCTGGACCTATAATCTGTATTTGTAAAGATTTCATTTTTAGTCAGTCTCCAGAATTTTAATAACTTGAAGAATTTATCACTTACCAGGCACCTGTCTGCTCTTACCCTGCAGTAATGTCTCAAACTCTCAAGGGCATTAAAATGGTTCGAATGAAGTTAGCATTGCTGCACATGCAGTGTTACATGATTTGAGTTATAGTCAACATCTTCTTTCAGTGAATAGTTTAAAAATTATAATTTTATACATATCGCCATATAATCTCATGTATATATATTACACATAATTTTAAAAACAAATGCTATCTCTTTAATGACATTTCAAAATTTGTTAAAATTAAAGGAATTACTTTTTTTTTCTTTTCCTTCTCTTTTTGGAGAGAAGAAATACCTCATGAAGCTGAATTCAATAAATGAGTTTTTTAAAAAATAAAATACTAAGAAATTATATTTTTCAGAACTATGTTTTTGATGTTTTGCTCTTATCTGAGGATTTAACATTTCTATGCCACTCTGCCTTTTCAAAGTACTTCTTTTTATAAGAGTCACACAAAGTTTTACAACATTCATTAATTAACATATACTGGATTGCCCTAGAAATTAATTACTTCAGTTCTTTCATTTGATTTGCTTAAAATAAATAGAAAATGCCAGATAGTTCAGAAAAAATAAAACATTATGATCTTCAGAGGATCTTTCAACCAAGTGAGGCACAAGGAAGCTAGCCAATGTTCATGGTATGATTTACAAATATTACTAACTGTAACTTTGTTACAGCAGATGTATATTTAGAAATCGGTGGAATACTCCCATAAAGCCCTATGAATTGAAAATATCCTCTTACTTAACTATACTATACTTTTACATAAGAACATTTAGTTATGTAATCTGGTAGTATTAACTCCTTGATGTGGAGGGGAGAGGAGCAGATTGAGGTACATATCTTATGAGATACAAGCCCTACCTAACTCAACAGCTGCAAAATAGGACTACTAATATGTTTTTGCAACTAGTGGTTGGGCCATACATTTCACTTAAGAATTTTTAGAAATCTATTTTATTTTTTAAGTGAAGATTGGCCTTAACCTAGCTTTATTACCATAGTTTTGCTTTCGAGCATGTGCACCAAGGACACATGCTAAAAACCCCTAGAAAGAAAAATAGTGGCCACACATGGTATCTTATATTGAGTTTAATCTCAGTTCTGCCCATATTAACCAAGAAGAAGACATACAAGTTTGATGAGAGGAAATTTAGTACTTTCGAAAATATTTCCAGGTTTAAGATTGCATCCTAAGTGAACAAGATAAATAACATAGTTTTTGATTTAATAGTTTAATTCTAAAATACTGCATGTAGAAGGATTTGAAGTTCATAAATATGGATATAAAGAATGACAAGCCAAGCCCGCACCATAAAGATAAAAACCATCTGTTTAGAAGTTAACAAGCAAAGTCACTTATGCCTTATGCTTGTTTGAGAGTATAATCTTACCACGCTGATGATGTTCTTCAATAAAACCTGCACGTTAAATGCACTTCATGATGATTAGTTCCTGCTAATCCACCATATACCAGATAAACCGAATTGACAGATCATTTTTTTCCAGCCTCACTAGCTTACAAAAAGTCCTCATTCTGTAAAGTCTGAATGATGTAGCATAACACAGTCATTGACAATTGAGTGTCAGGAATCTAATCTCTCTGAATCCATTTGCTAGTGTAGAATATTTGTTTTTCAGTAAATGTTTATGAATACATTTGGGCAGATCCCTCACAAGATCCATGCTGGTGGGGTTCTTCTTAGGATAAAAGAGAATACTTGGTCTTAACCTTTTTTGTTGGGCATTCATACTTCTATCCTAAGAATCTTCCTCACCCAACTACGCATTTCATTCACACATCACATTTCCTGTGTGTGTGTCTAAGTCACACCTGTCATGAGTATAATGAAGTGGGCCAATTTTTGCATGTGTAACTTGAAAACAAATTGCTCAGTAAAGAGTTAGCCTTTGTAAATTGATTTATTAAAAAGTGAATTACTGCCACTTTTACTGAGAATTAAAAACCACTATATCGCTAACTATGGTCTTAAAAGCACTTATTAGATTTTAATAATATGAGTTCCATCATGACCATCCCCTCATGCTATTCATTATCAAGATACTGTCACATTTTTGGCACAAATGATGTATGGAAACCAGCATATTACATTTGTTGCAAAGCATATTTATCCTTTATTAAATTTGACTGTTTTATCTGATATGGAGGATTTTTGTACTTTTAAAAGCCTGTTCCGTAATATATTCAGGAATAAGTATTTCCTAAAATGTAAAATGACGAATCAGTTATTAAAATTAATAATAATGGTTATTGATATTAAATATTAATATTAAATATTAAACTATTGCTTTAATATTTGTACTTAATATACAACATTTATGCCAAATGTAGTACTATAGCTACATGTACCTTGACATACGGTTATGAGCAAATATTGCATGTTGCATTACATAGAAAAGTAAAATATATGTATATATTGGGTACAGAAGAATAAGTAATAACTTCTTTAATTTTTATTTTCAAAAGAGATGAAAAATCCTATATTGCATCTAAACCAGATCAGACTTTTATGACTAATCAGAGTGCTGCATGCATTGAAAGGCATTTTTTAACTTGTGTTATATTTCATTATTTGCTGTCATTGGTTTTCTACTAGAGTAAGGTAAGTCCTCTTGCTAAGTCTGGGCAACTGTTAACTAATAGTTTCATCAGCATCACCGCAGTTAGCTGAGAAGTTTTGCAGAAGACCAAAAGAAAAATATATGAAAAAAAGTTACAAATGGGGTTGGAATACACTGGAACATTTGAAACCTATATCCCTGTAAACTCGGAGTTCAGCCAAATTGCGATAATTCCCTGATTTATACAATTTTAGGCACAACAGCATAGAACAGGGTGCTAACCTGTATCCCTTCATTGAGCAACAAATTCGATTAAGCTCCTTCTCTGCCCCGGCACTGTACTGGGTGCCCTTGATGCACTCACAGTTTATGAATTTGTTATGAGGGAAAACTGAAAGTAGAAATAGATGCAAAAGAGCTAGGGGCTCTGATTAAATGTAATGTCTTTCAAAAGACCTACAGTGCTGGAAATGTGTGAGGGTGCCTTGACTTATCAACTCTATGCTAAGTTAATTAATGAAGTGACAGAGGGAGGTGGATTTATTCATGACACTTGTGAGTTTTAGATCCTTCCCTTAGGTAAGATTTGCCACTCTTAATATGTACGTGCATTTGTCCTCTAATTGAAATACGTTAAAACTTAAAAAAGAAGGTAAAATGGTTATCATTTATTGAACAACTAGATATTGTGCTAGAAGTTTTCATTTGATCCTTACAACTTCCTGGGGTAGACATTATAAGATACTATCATCACCCCCATTTAGCAAAGAAAGAAATATGAAATATGCAGTATTTGTGAGATATATGTGCCTTACACTTATTTATATGTAGCCTTCCTGAAAATCCAGGACCTTGAAAGTAAAATGCACAGCATTCTTTATGCAGGGAAATTTTATTGATTAGTTTGAATGGCAGTTTCCCATTTTACATTCACAAATATTTCTCTAATAGCTATGATTTCTAGCAGTGCAGTGGATCCTTATTTCTACATTCATAGAAATTTTCATGTGTTATACCATACATTTTGATGATAAATCGATTACTGATCAATAAAAATGCCTAAATTTCTATGTGGTCAAATTACTTTTACCAATTTTCTATCTTCCCCATTTCGTTTAGAATTCCATCAAATTCAATTGAATGTTTTTCATAATAAGCTAAGCATTTCTGTTTAAACATCTTACAATTTATAATTACCTGTTATTTGGTTACTATCTATCAATAAATAAGCAAGCTAAGATAGTGGCTTCAGTGAAGAGTAACAGTTCAAAACAGCAGAGTCACTAGTTCTTCAAAGATCTTACAATATTCATATTCCCTATGCAGAAACAGGGAAGCATTGTTATAATTCCATATGCCATTGAAGTCCCTAAACTTCCTCAGCAATAATAGAAATTTAAATCAGCATTTCTAAGAAGCCATTGATGTTCATTCTCTCTTCTTTCAATTTCTTACTCACAATGAGAGAAGTTAAAAATAGACCCAGCTCTACCCATGGCCAAAGCAAAATGATAATGTTAAGTCGCATAGTTGATGTACCTTGAAATGAATATTAACTATCTTCATTGAACTTATAATAAAAATTGCTTTCCCCTGTAATTGCAGTCAAGAAATAAATCTTTAAAATTCCATTGCATCTATTATTATATCGGTTATAAGTTATTTATAGATATAAATGTACAAATATCAAGAACAAAAATAGGCTCACAGATCTGCTCCACAAAAAAAGCAAACATAAGATCTTTAAACTTGTTAAAATTTCCCTAATGCCCAACCCTGTAAGTTAGACATTTTAGAAGTCACAATACTATTTAATCACCATGTCAGTTTATTAAATGGTACTGGAGACAGACAGTATTTTGGCATAGCTTCCCATGGTGCTTGATGTAAAAAGCTTATGCCCTGGAAAAATCTGCTCTATTAGATTTTGACCTTACTGACTCCAGAGATTGATATTTATGTTTCACATACCAAATTACCAGTTAGTTTCAAGGATGCTTTGAAAATGTGGCCATTTGATAATTGATTATATAAACACTAAGCAAGTCTAGTAAAGGCATTACAGAACATTCTCAGCAATCCAGGGATATCCTGATACATATATTTACTCAAAACAAAAGAGTACCTGGTAAATCACATTGCCCCCTAAATTGGAATGTAAGCTCCCACTATTGGCTTGATCGTCAAGGTATTAAGGAGCTGCAACCTGCTAATATTTATTTTCTCACATATAGAAATGGATAATTTAAATTGGTTCTATAATAAGTAAATAATTACGTGGAGAAATTTCTTCAAAACTATTAAATATGCATGTCAACTTCTGTTAAAATTAAATGTTCCTTTGTTCCTGTATATTGAGGTAACAGCCACATCAGTATCAGTTACATTGAGATAACTGAATGTCTTGAGTGTTCTGAGTTTATATTTTTATTCAATGTAAAATATTTTACCTATTTTAAATTCTCTGAGTACCTTATATTTTTAAACGTGTTTTCAACAGGATAATTTTTATTGCTTTAACTTTGCAATTATTCCTTATAGTTAAAGACTAATGACTTACAACAGGAATCCAATCAGTAAGTCACCAAAAGTTCAACAAACATGCCCTGACCACCCACAGGTCAGGCAGGAGGCTCAGTGTTGTGGTGTGGGGGGTGGGGGAAGTTGGGGGACAGGCCCCTACAGCAAGGAAAGTTTAGTTGTGGGGAGGCAAGATATGAACACAAACATGCAAAACAGAAAATGAGCGTTATGGGAGTCCAGAGCACTTCTAGAGGAGATGAGCAATTAAAAAAAAAAAAATGTGATAATTGAACAATAAATAGAAATTGAGGAAGTGACTGTGGAGGTGAGCCAATGAGACAGGTAGATGAGGCAGGTAGAAAAGGCTCAAGGTAAATGTGAATAAAGTAGCCTGTATAGGAGTGTAGTAGAAGAAAAGACATGAAAAACAGGATGAGACTAAATGTGTAGAGGACTTGAAATATCTGGCTAAATTGCTTTAGATGTTGCTCCAAAGACAAGAGGATTATGAATGTTTTTTGAGCAAGGTAAAGCCAGTATTTGAGGAAAAGTTATCTGAAACTGGTGTGCAGAATCAATTGTGTGTATGCATGGGAATATACATGCATGTATAATACAATTATACATGCAGTTATACTTTCTTAGTATTTCATGGTCTCTTTTCAGTGGAGCCTCTTTCATAAGAGACCTCTGTGCTGGCAGGCTGATCTTAACTGACTCTGTGCTACCCCATTGCCATCGAGTAGATTCTGACTCATAGCGACCCTATAGGACAGAGTAGAACTATCCCATAGGGTTTCCAAGGCTGTAATCTTTACGGGAGCAGACTGCCACATCTTTCTCCTGCAGAGAGGCTGGTGGGTTCAAGCCACCAGCCTCTCAGTTAGCAGCCAAGTGCTTAACCACTGCACCACCAGGGCTCGCTTGTGAAGAAAGAAGCAATAGAGTCCTTTCTCCTTAAAAAAAAAAAAAAAAAAAAAATCCGTTGCCCTTGAGTCGATTCCAACTCAATACATGAAGTCATTGTCCTTTTTTAAAAAATTTGGCTTTACATAGTCAGCAGCAGTAAGTACTTGTAGCAGCTAATAAATACAGGCAGTCCCTGGGTTATGAACATCCAACTTAACGTACAACCCCTATAAAGCCTATTATATTAAGAATTTGAGGTATGTGCAACGGTTCGTAATACCAACAGGCGCTACTTTGCGACGCGCATCAAAACATTATTGCTGTTACTACTGTATTATTATGTTCAGAATGTTTTAGTGTATCTGGAGGTGTTTCTTTAATGTTTTTTATGCACAGAAAGGTACACTGTATGGCGTAGTGTTTTGTTCTGTTGTACATAGGGTCACTATGAGTCGGAATCAACTCGATGGCACCTATTACAACAAAGACAAACATTTGACTAACTGACCTTAGGTATGAACTGTATCTAACTGTTCTGACTTACGTACATATTTGATTTAAAGACAGATTTGGAAACGAAACTCATTTGTAATCCAGGGACTGCCTGTAGTAAATAAATTAGTTTCATTCTTCAACTATGAAATTGAAACTGATCCAATTAGTTAATACATATAATATTGCCACATTGGTGGAGGGGAGCAGGGGAAGTAGTACAGCTGCTTGAACAAAACTTGATTTTTTTTTTTTTTTTACTCTTTTTCTCTACAATATCTTCAGATTATATTCTATAGTTTCTAGCATTTTGACAGTATAGAAACCCAGGATGGAAAGTAATCAGCACTTTATTTTATAAAATAGATGTCACTTTGATGTCTATCCTTTTACCAGCTTTTCAGCACAGATGCTACTGCTTTTTGATTAAACCTATCTGATGAAATTCAGTTTACATTATCTTCCTTTAGGACATTTTATTAAAAATTTTCTAATGATCCAACTTAATTATAAAATCCTCTTGTTTTGAAGTTTTCTGTATTTTACAAGTACCCCTTTATGTTTAATTAGTATGATATACTAGGTTAAAAGTATAATTTTACACCTTGCCTGGTAAATTAACAATCATTGATAACCCAGAAGAGTATGCTGCTCAGTACAAAATTGCTCTTTCCCTCCTCTTTATCCTAACTCAAGCTCATGTCATATTGATCTTTATGGTGGGATCACATCACATGATATTATCTCACTCTAGATGCATTTTATGATTCCATGAAATTAAGTAGGAAAAGACTTTGTGTCTATCACAGTATTCAAGAGACTCGATGAATATGGAGCATATTGATAAGCTCACACTCACAAGACGCATACTGTTGCCACAAATAGATATGTTATCACTCAGGTCTGTGTGTGAGAGGGGTATATTTCTTTTCAATGATGTTATAAGTAATGACCCTGTTTATTTTCCATACTGAAACTTTAGCAACTATCATTACCAGCATTGTGCAATTTCCTACAGCTCTTGAAATCTATTTTCAGTGTTTTTATCAGTTTCACAATACCATATGTATGTATGAATGTGTGTATGTATGTGGGGAGGGGGAATATATATACACACATACATACAATTATACAATTACACTTTCTTAGTATTTTATGGACTCTTTTTCAGTGGAGACTCTCTTTCATAAGGCTGTGTTTACAGAATATGACCACAGCTGCTTATTGATTGAGGAAGACAATGGAATCCAATATTCTGAGAAAAACTTCCTTATTTTGCCCCAAGACTGTATAAAATAGGAAGGTCAAGTTGATTTACCTAACAAGTTTTTTGTTTGTTTTCACTATTTAAGTTTTAAATGAAAATGTTTGCTGAAGACCAGATTATGTTCCTACTTTTTAAAGATGTATTTAAATAAGGTAACAGGGTACAGCACACTCTTCCTCTAACATGAAATCCCTTCAAGTAAATGTTGTCAGGAAGAGTTCAAGAATAAAATTAAATTAAAAATCCAAAAATAGTTTCAGGCCATTTTTTGTTATAAATCAAGAGAATTTACCGTCTTACTTGGTTCAGAGCTCCCTCATGAAAAGAAAGGGATCTTTTTAAGGCCAAAGGCAGTGAATACAGGTGTCAGACTTAAGGTACTTTGTCCCTGTAATGTCTGCATGATCCATTCACCCTGCAATTTTTCAAATAAGCATCAGAGTAACTTAGGAGCTGGAATAGATGGTGCTTTCACTGATGGGACTTACATGGTCTTTCTTCTTTCCCCCCCTGCCTCTCTGCCTTCTTTGGTTTTAACAGCACTCGCAAACAAAATTACATGATGAATTTTTCACGACAACATGGGCTCAGGCACTTCTACAACAGAAGACGAAGGTCTCTTAGACGATACCCATGAAGAATCAAAAAGTTTATTTTTCCTTTCAACATGTGATGTGTTGCTTTCCTTTTTATTTTTTTTTTTAAATCTCGCACTGCATCTGGTATCAGGAAATTTCTCTGAAGGACTTGGTGATTAACTGAAAGCCCTTCTCAAGACAGAGTGTAAACCACTTTCCCACACTGTGAACTAATAATGACAAGTGACTTATTTTCTCATAAGTAAATGTCTTAATGTTGCTGTGCCCGTGAAAATTGTGATCTGTTGTAATATCAGTTACAGTGGCAGTATTGAAAATAAGAAATAGATTAACAGAAAAAAAAAGAAGTTTAAGCACAAAAATTTAAGATATTTTGTTTTAAATGGCATTTAGTACAGTATTTAACATTCTTGGTCACAAAGCTATTTAAGTGGACTGTATTTCAGCTATGTATCATGTTTTATATGATTAAATTATCATCGTTTGTCCTTTGTGTATTCCATAATATAACACATTGACACTGTATTTCCTTGTTATGTTGCAATATTTTGCTGCTGAATTTTGGGCTACTTATACTCTGCAGAAAGTTATTTGAAATACCTACTCAACAAGATAGTTGTAAAGATATTGTATTCCTTTAATATACTCCTTAAAATGTATGTTGGTTTCGCGTTGTTTTGTGGATAAGAAAAATGCTTGACCTTGAAATATTTTCTGCTTAAAAATTGTGAATGAAGACCCTTATCCCTGAAAAGGAGTTCCCATCTCCTTGTCTAAGGATTTTTTTTTTAAAGTGTTCTGTGGCTGATTTACTAACAGTAACTGCCATTTTGTTCTGTGGTAACAGAGTGATTTGTAAACAGTGGATGTTTTCATTGTGTTCTCTTCCTGGATTGTTTTTTCCTGCGGGTCATGTTCATACCTTCTGAAGAAGTTGTACCAACACCAGCAACATTATAATGGCCCTATAACCCTGAACTATTAACATAACTAAAAGGTTGCACTCTAGGGTGAACCAAGCTAAAAGCCCATGCTTAAATAAATATTGTCCAAAAGCCATTTGAAGTTCATTTGTCTTTATTCATTTGTAATTAAATTTTAGGTAGGGTTTGTAGGCCTGGTCAGGTTTGGAAAGGACAATGTCAAATACATTTACCTTTTTTTTTTGCCTCATCCTTGATAATACCATTTATGAAGCCACACTTCCAATTTAGCCATTTTTTTCTTACTCACCTTCTTCTACTTGCTGACTCTGTAATCACACTGAGAAAAGTCAATAGAGAATTCTGAAAACGATAAAGGTCTGACACAATGCTTGACTCATAATAAACACTCATGCATTCATTCAGCAAATATTCGTTGAGTGCTTGCTATGTGAAAGGCGCTGTGCTAAGTGTTAAGGATAAAATGATGATTGAGACATCAAAAGGGGAGTGCCTTTTTAAACACTTAAGTGTGAAAGAAGTAACTTTTCTTTCAGAGGATTTCTCCTGCTTCAATCCTTTCATTAAGCATTCGTTCATCAAACATCTGTTAAGGAATACCACATGCCAGCCACGCAATGGGAACTGGGAATGCAGTGGTGCAAAAGGAAATGCAATCTCTGCCTGAAGAAAGTTCACAGTTTTATGGAGGAAGATGTTCGTCAAATAATTACACAAATTTATAACTGTGGTAAATGCCTCATTCAACAATAAACATGCTTTTACAAACATTTATTCAGTATCTACTACTCTGCTCAGATACTGTATTTAGCATATTATAAGGAGCCCTGGTCGTTCAACAGTTAAGTGTTCAACTGCTAACCAAAAGGTTGCCTGGTTCAAACCCACCCAGAGGCTTTGCAGGAGAAAGAACTGGCAATCCGTTTCTATAAAGATGGTTGTTGTTGTTGTGTGCTGTCGAGTCAATTCTGATTCATAGTGACCCCATGTGACAGAATAGAACTGCCTCATAGTGTTTTCTTGGCTGTAATGTTTATGGAAGCAGACTGCCAGGCCTTTAGCCCACAGAGCCGCTGGATGAGTTCAAACCACCAACCTTTTGTTTAGCAGCTGAGCGCTTAACCACTGTGCCACCAGTGCTCTTTCCTGTAAAAATTACAGCCTAGAAAACCCTATGGGGAAATTCTACTGTCACATGGAGTTCTATGAGTCAAAAATCAACTAGACAACACATAACAACAATGAAAGACACGGTTCCCTTCCTCAATTTATAGTCTAGTCAGGAACAGAGAATTATCAACAAATACAATGAAAGTAAAAGGTACTGCAATAGAATTGTATACTAGATCTAATGAGCACAAAAATAAAGAATAATAGCTTTTTCTGGAAGTGGGAGTAAGAAGGGAAAACTGAACGAACGAAAGCTTCATATATGAGAGACAAATCTAGGGCAATACTTAAGTAATATTAGAGGCCCTAGCCAGTGCAATGGAGCCCTGGTGGTGCCATGGCTAAGAGCCCAGCTCTTAACCAAAAAAGAATTCAAATCCACCAGCCACTCCTTGGAAGCCCTGTAAGGCAGTTCTACTCTGTCCTATAGAGAGAGTCTCTATGAGTCACAATCGACTCGACAGCAATGGGTTTTTTTGGTTTCGTTTTTTGCCAGTGCAATAAAACAAGAAAAAAAAAGGTATACAGTATGACGCCACTTGTTAGATTTTTAAACCTGCAAACAAATACTATATATTATTTATTAATACATGCACACCAAAAAAAAACCTGTTGTTGTTGAGTCAATTCTGACTCATAGTGACCCTATAGGACAGAGTAGAACTGCCACATAGGATTTCCAAGGAGCAGCTGGTGGATTCAAACTGCCGACCTTTCAGTTAGCAGCCAAGCTCTTAACCACTGTGCCACCAGGGCTCCATATGTAGTAAAAATACAAAAGCATGTTATAGAATAGTAAATACAAATTCACGATAGTGGTTACCTCAGGCAGGGGAACAAGATCAGAGAGGGATACGTGAAAGACATCAGCTCCATTTGAAATACTTTATTTCTTTTTAAAATTTCAGAATAAAATATAGCAAAATGTTAACAGTTTGAATGAGCTGTGTGTATACAAAGTTATTTATTGTATTGTCTATTCCCATGTGAAAATCTAAAATATCATAGTAAAATAAATAAAAATAAGTAGGCAACAGGCAGACTCAGGAGAGGAAAATATATTCCAGAAATAGAGCAACACGCGCAAAGATACAAAGGCAGGAACTAGCTTGGCACCTTGCAGGACAAACACAGCATTCAAATTTGGGGGAGAGTTTATGAGTAGCCTGAAGAAATGAGCAGGGCCGGGTTTTGCTGGGGAGTCAGAAGCCGGGTAGGATGGGGAGCAGCCTCTCATACTCATAAAATTCTGCTTTAATCAGGAGGCATCAGTAATCCATTGGGAGGTTTTAAACAGATGACTTCTGGCTGAGATGTCAAGTGTGGTTGGAGAAGGTTAAGAAAAGAAGCTGTAGGGTAGAATTAATAGGTAGGTCTGGGATAACAGCTGAGAAACAATAACAGAAGGGATTTTAAACTATCTGACAAGGATTTTACAAAGGATTCATACTTCTCCAAAGTAGCTACAAACTATTTTACAAAGAAAACATAGTAGTAAATACAAAAAGTAATTACGAATTTATTGTCTAGAAAAATTATCAGCTATTATTAAAAGATTTCCAGTTCAGAGGTGAGACAGTCTTGTCATTATTACTGCATCTTCCATTCAGTCCTTTGGGTGCTTATTATAAGAGAATTTTTACAGTTTGCTTTTTTTTAAATCCAGCATGAATGGAAATTGGTTGTGTCTTTATAGACCCAGTAGACCATGCAATGACAATGGGAAAGTCTGCCACTCTCCAGTGGCCTTATTACCTTATTCCAGGGTCTGGACTCACTGTCCAGAAATCATGCCAATGTAGCAGAGAAAAAGAAGTTCAGTCTGGAAACAACATTTTATGGAGCATGTGCTGGTAGAATAACATATGGATACATATCTGAATAATAAAAAGGCACCGAAATGTGTGCAAGAAATACTGCCTAGTAAACCTAGAGACAGTGAACTAACTCACACGGAAGTTATTACAAACACCCTTTAATGTTACTGTTAATGGAAAGCAGATACATTGTGATAAGTCAGATACTTTTGACATCTCTACAATCACCTTAAGAGAAACTAAACAACTCCCTTAAGGACTAAAGAAGAAACCCAATCACTTCAAATCTAAATTGCTTTTGCACAGATTCTTGACGTGATTTGAAGCTTATTCTTTGGTCTGCCTCTAAATCTTCTAACTGTAACAAAATACTTATATTTTAGCATCTTCTATCTTCAGATCTTGGTAAAACAGCAAAGGAAGAAAGTTGTCTTTGGGCCGTTCTCCCTACAACGCACCCCCATACAGCCATAACCCAGCCTGAATCCCCAAACCACAGAAAAGCAGCCTGGGTTACATTCTACAGATGTCAACCAACTTTCCTATCCAAGAAAGAAAGGAGAACTCTGATTTATGGAATGTAATGTCAAACACTGTGGTAGGCAATAACATATTCATCTCACAAAAACAGTTAATACAGAATAAGCTACAACTTCTCCCTAAGGATTTATATTTTAATAAACAGTGATAAACTTCCAGAAATGCTTCAAGAAGGAAGGAATTTTTTACCTGTTTTAAAATTGTGGTAAATACATATTTAACAAAGCATTTGCCATTTCAACAGTCTTCACATGTAAAATCCAGTGACATTAATTATGTTAATCATTCTGCTCAACTGTCAAGCATTATCTGTTTCCAAATTTTCACATAACCCTTAACAGAAGCTCAGTGTCCGCTAAGCAATGAGTCTTCTGCTTTTCCCCTCCATCCAACCTGCCCTAGAAACCACTAATAAACTTTGGTCTCTACACACTTGCCTATTCCAGATATTTGTAGATACACTTCCAAAAAATATGAAAATATATATGCACAAAGTTATTCACTGCAACATCATTTGTAATGTAACTGCAAAATAACCGGAAAGTACCTAAATGTCAAAACATGAGGTGACTGTTTGAATAACTATGTAGTAACTATATAGTAATAAATATACTACACATAATGTAGTACTATGTCACTGAAAAAAAAGAATGAGGAAGATCTCTGTGAGGTGATATGGAGTGATGTCCATAAGATAGTGTTAAGTGAAACAGCTAAACTCAAAACAGCATGTAGAGAACACCGCCTTCTCTAGAAGAAAAAGGAAGGAATAAGAACTGTCTTAGGATTCCCTAGAGAAACAGAATCAATTATATACATATACCACTGAGAGAGAGAGAGATTTACCTCCAGGAATTGGCTCATGCAATTGTGCGGCCTTGCAAGTCCAAAATCCATAGGGCAGGCAGCATCCTGGAGACTCCCACAGGCTTGCATCCCAAGGTCCTTAGGTCAGGCAACAGGAAGAGACAAAGAGTTCTGTCAAAATATCTATTTACAGTCTGCAGGCAGAAGCCACCTGCAGGAAACTTCCTTTTCAACTGATTGATTGATTAGATTACATTATGGAACAGCAACTGGACTAATGTTTGGCCAAAGCACTGGGAACCATGGCCTAGCCAAATGGACACATAAAATTAACTATCACAAGAACACATACATATATTAATTTTCACTTTACAAAAGAAACACAGGAAGGATAAATGAGAAAACCATAGCATTGGTTACTCACAGCATCGAGCGGATTGAGTGGAAGGAACACAGACAGTAACGCTTTTCTGAGTATAACTTTTGTGTAATTTTCACTTTTGGAATCTCTTTAATATTCCATATATTCAAAACATAAAATAAAGCCAAGAAGGATGGGAAATGGGGGGAAATACTTAAAACTGAAAATCATCTCTAAACTAGAAATAATCTAGAATTAAGAGTTCCTGTAGTGATACAAGTACTTAAGAACAGTGGCTAGTTAGTACATGTAAACATTGAACAAATGTTAACAATCAATATTACTATTGTTGCTATATTAGCTACTTGGGTGCTACATCCAAAAGTAATTTACAATCCATCTGTTTATAGTGTTGGTACTCAAAAGTGTGGTCTTCGAACCAGCGAATAAATCATCAGTTGGGGGTTTGTTAGAAATGCTTATCTCAGCCCCTCTCCAGACCTACTGAATCAGAATCTGCATTTTTAACAAGATCCCTGGATGACTGGTATACATATTATAGTCTAAGAAGTACTGGGCTTCAGGACAAGCCATGTGTCAAAAGAAGGACATCAGAACTGGTGTGCCACAGGAGACCCAATTCATACCCAGTATCTCATTCCCCTAGGATTTGTTCACAGATGTTCAAAAGCTGAAGAAAAGCAAAACTAATTTTACACAACATGCCCAGATACTCGTAGTTTCTCTTCAGAGGACCTCAGAGGGGTCTGGTGCCTTTGAAGAGAGTGCCCTCATGTGGAATAGAAAGGTGAAGTTCCAGCACTTCCCCCCTGATGAAGGACAGCACCAGCCTTCTCAGGTGATGCCATGCCTCTGGTCTGGAGGTGGGGTCTCCTCGTTAGAGGTCGCTGGTGTCTCCAGGTGGGCTTTTCAGTTAGAAGACTAGCTGTCAAATAGCTAGCTCATCCCATGTGTGACTACAGTGTGCATGGGCAGGAATGCACAAAGCAGAAAAATACATACATACATATATATATATATATATATCCCTGATGAACCAACTACAGCCACCGCTAAGACATAGGGCCAAAGAAAAGTTTTATATTGAAATAAGTTTCTACCCCTCAGCTTCTTGGATCCGGGTGCTTTGGTCGCCCTGCTCTACTGCATCTTAGTTGTTAGAAATAAACAAGCTGTTTCCTTCTTTCTCTTTCTTCTCTTCTCTCCCTTTTTTCTTTCCTTCCATTCTCTGATTCTCTGTCTTTCCTCCTGTGTCATTCCTTTCATAGAAGTAGCATGTTATGTTCCGCTACTTAATAAAAAAACAAAAGCTTTTTTGTAAATGCTAACTGGGATGCTTGGAAAAGAACCTATCTTTAATGGGAATGCCTTGAAATTGATTGAATAATCCCCTAACCTGCACTGCTGTGATGCACAATTAATAGTCAATATTTGCAAGTAAATTGTTAACGGAAGACAGCTCGTCAAAGTTATACACACACACACACACACACACACACACACACACACCCCTACCTCCCACTGTTACTCAACATTTCCCAAAATTTCTAGTGTTCCTGTGCCAATCTGAGCCTCCACAATGATTGTATTTATAAATATGTTGAGTGTTTTCATTAAAAAATAATAAGTAATGTTTTCCACTTCAGTACTATCTCTTGTTTCTTGGGCTTTCTTCATTCTCGAAACTCTACATTCGTTTCTGTAGGAATTCCATCTCGAGGAATACATGGGCGGCGGGGACGAAGCTGGGTCTCATTTCGGTAACTTTGTGGGGCTGGACGACCAGCGTGTTAATTTCCAAGCACCCTTAGAAAGTTCTAGGTGTTGGAAAAGAGACCTCTGGGAAGCAAGGGTACCCAAGGCGCCGAGGTCCCTCGCGGAGGGTGACGGCGGGGCCTCGCGGCTCCCCGACCAGGGCGGAGCGGGCTCGGGTTACCGGAGTGGCGCGGTGCGCGGCGCCTCTAGTGCTGGGCGCCTCCTCCGACAGCCGCACGCGGAGGCAGCGGCGACCGCGGCGAGGCGGCAG
>NW_004444262.1:740673-756890 GCF_000243295.1 Trichechus manatus latirostris
CAGCGCTGGCCGGTGAGTGCGCGCGAGGGGCCGCGGGGACCCCCGGGAAACGCCCGCGGGCGCGCCCGGACCGGGGACCAGCAGGGGCTCCGCGGAGAAGGGCCGTCGTCCAGGTTTCGAGGGCTGCTGTCCTCGGGGCTCGGAACCGGGCCTCCCGCTCTCTCCCTGTCGCTGCCTCTCTGACTGGTTCGATTTCTCTGTCTCTATCAGGCTTTCCTAAAACTAATAGACAACAAATTTGACTTGCCCACACCTTGCCCCGTCTCTTCACCCTGGCGGGAGAAAATCTCAAAAAGTGCGTTTCTTTGCAAACGCCTTCTAAATCGTTTCATCACCCTCTTCAACTAGAGCATAGATTTTTTTTTTTTTTTTCCTGGCAGGACTCCGTTTTCCTCTTACGGTCCCTCTGGATCTAACCCAAGCCTTGCTGTGTATAGATTTGTTTGCTTAACTTCTCAAGCGCCATGATGTTTCTTCAACACACTCTCATCCTTGCCCTGTTTTACCAGTGTCAAGACGCCTTCTTAGTTCTGCCTGTTTGTATTCAAACTGATTTTCTTAAAAAATACTTTATTCCTTACACCTTCTCCCTAGAGACCAGTTATGCCAGTGTGGGTTCGTTCGGCCCGCTTTTGACCGTCCAGGGTTCCCTGTGAGACTGGGTCCTTCTACTCGATAGCCTGACAGCCCTGAACCTCTGGGTCTCAGGCTTCTTCGCAAATGAAGAGGGTGCTAAGAGTCTTCTAGCCCTGAAATTTGGTAGTGGTGGCTTCCTGCCTAAAAATCCCTCATGAAGGGGGCTCTACCATAATAGAGATTCTGATAATAAGTATTGTGGACTCTGACAACTCCTGGCCGTGTTTATATTTACTAATCACAGTTGATCAAAAAAATCAGTTGAACTATTGACTATACCTCACCGAGCGCGCACTCTGGGCCAGGCATGCTGGGCATTTTTACTGGACTTAAGTCCCTAAGATTTAAAAAAAAAAAAAAAATGCAAGGATCTGCTAGCTCTGAAGAAGGACACAGTCAGATACATTGTGAGTTGGGGAATATTGTTTTCCTCACCCTTATGAGTAGTACTGTGGTATCACTCTGAGATAGAGAGTTTAAAAAACACTAAGTGTTAAGAGCTTGGCTGCTAACCAGAAGATCAGCAGTTGGAACCCACTAGCCGCTCCTTGGAAACTAAATAGGGCAGTTCTACTGTGTCCTATAGGGTCGGTATGAGTCGGAATCAACTCCACCATCGAGTTTTAATGGAGAGTCTAAGAAGCCCTGGTGGCGCAACGGTTAAGCGCTAGGCTGGCCGAAAGGTTGGCGGTTCGAACCCACCCAGCTCCAGCCCCACGGGAGAAATAACTAGCCATCTGCTCTGGTAAAAATCACAGCCTAGACAACCCTATAGGCAAGTTCTACTCTGTCACATGGGGTCACTGTGAATAAAAATTGACTCGATGGCACCTAACAACAACAATGGAGAGTCTTACAGCAACAAAAATGGCAACATTTTCTTTAGGCTGAGATCCTGCTTTTTCTTATCTGAAAACTGGGAAGAACGTGTTAGCTTTGTGTTATTTCAGGTTAGCTTAGGGACTAGCCCGGCATGAAAATGGAGGGAAATTTGAAGTATGCACTAGGCGATACAAGCCTTTTTGAAAATAAAGTTTGAAATAGGCTTTTTGCCAGGCCCTCTTTCTAATTACTGTAGTATTGCTTTGTATCAGAGGACTTGCAGGCAGGGGACTGGAGGCAGGAGAGAAAGAAATTCAAACTAATTTGCATGAGAAAGAAACTTGGGGTGAAGAATTCCTAGGTAAGGTTGCTATGGCTGATACCTTAAGTGCATTGCTGGAAAGCATTCTGGTCTGTTAAGTAACACCTGAAGCCCCGATTCTGTCACGTAGCATTTCTTTTTTTTCTCTCTCTCTTTAACTACTCTGAAACTATACAGAGTTACACGTTCCTCATTAATTTATGAGCGATACCAAAAGAATTGACTCAATCCAGCAAGTATTTCAGTGCCTTCTGTGTACAAACCACTTTGCTAAGAACTGCAGAAGAATGAAAGATTGAGGAATTTTCTAGTTAAAACAACAACAGTAGACAAGCTTGTAAGGTGTTGATGCAGGTTTGCACTGCCTATTTAATATCAAAATCAGCTGAATTTTCATCTTATTCTAAATACTCTGTGTTTCCCCTAGTATCTCAACCGTTTGTAACTCATCTACCATTGCAAGTGTTCTGCATTTTAGAAATTCCAAAGTAAATGGTTTTCTAGGAAATATTATGCCAGAAATAAGATATACCCATTTTCCCTGTTGTTTGCATGACAGTTGATTAACAAAGTCAAAGTCAACAAGAAAAATGAGACAATGATTTTTCTTTCCTTTGGTTTCAAATAATTGAAATCTTGCACAAAAGAAGGCAAAGTCAGCATGGATAAATCCAATCCTCTGGTGCCCCCCAAACTATGCCTTATCTAAATCTTCTTGTTGAGGTTAGGTCCAATTTCATAAAACCTTTCAATCCTTCATTGGAAGAGAGTTCCAGGGGTTAATTTAATGAGATCTTTCACTTTAGGTACTAGAAACCATCAACATCATCATCTTCTTCCCCAACTTCACCTTTGAAAACAATTGTTTTTGGGGGAAACTTTGAGGGGGGAACAGTCTTTTTTAAAATCTTTTGAAAGTTGAGAACTTTATTCCCAGAAAAATGCACACTCGTTCAAAATATTACATAACCTTCAGAGGGTTCCCTCTGCCCAGGTTAGGAGACCTTGCTATAGAACAGTGAATTAGTCAGAGGTACACATGGGGTCCCCATGAGCTGGAGTCCACTCTACGGAAACTGTTACTAGTTTAGGTAGGTGGCAGGAAATGAAAGTGAAACATGGATGTTGATAAATCCACAAACTTGTTATGGAAAGTTTAGCTTTAACTGAATGACTTTGATTTAATTTACTTTCAAGTTGAATGAATACCCGGCCTCTTGAGTAAGTGGCTGTGAACAGAGGAGTAACGATTTTATTATTTGTGAAAGATTAAAGACAGATTAGCCCTATTAATTTTTTAATTGATCACGATCACCTTTTATCTTGAACATTATGAGTCTGCATTATTTTTTTTCTTTTTCTTGGTCTTCTCAATGAAAGTGCTTCTGAGAGGATTTACTGATGCCCCATTCAGGGCACAGTTTCTCGTGTGCCAACTTTTGTAGCCACACACGTGCATATTTCGTTATATAATTACCATAATTCAGTATAACCCACTGTGATAGCAGTGACTGTGTCTTGGGAGGAGGCGGTTGGCATTAGGAATGAATGGACAGCATTAAGAAATATTTCAGACATAAATTCTTTCAAAGAACCAACCAGCAACTGCCAGATTAACTTTCCTTTCCTCTTCTGTGCTTAGGGCAAAGGAGCAAGCTCTTCCTTCTCCAGTGCTCAGCCCCACTGACCAGGTTTTGCTGAACTACACTGGAGCTCCCAGCTGGGGACCCTGCCCCCTGCCACTTGTGCTGGACATTTGATCTGGGTAAGTAAAGGGCTCCCAGGCACTGGTCAGATACGAGGATGTGTCATAAGGTAGTGATGGAGTTAACCGGATCAAAGGATTCCTTAACATTTCCAGAGGCCTGAATCACACACCACTGATTTGGAAGAAAAGGGTAAGAGAGAAAATGACAGACCCATCACAGCTTAACTGATCCCTCGATATTAATCAGCTTTGACTTATCTTATTCTAGAGTGACAACTAGAATATAATTGATAGACATGTATTGCATGAATAGATTATTGGAAATCATGGTTTTAATCCAAGCTCTGTCACTAACTAGGTATGTGATCCTAGGCAAGTTGCAAATCAATTAAGTTCTTTGGACCTCAGTTTTTCTATGTATAGGATGAGAGTGTCATTGGGACCAGTAGTTCTCAGCTACTAATGTATAGTTCCATGCATTTGAATCACCTGGGAAATTTATTTAAAAAAAAAAATGCTGGCACAGGGATTCTGATTTAATTGAACTGGGTTAGGCCTAGGAAACACTAATGTGCAGCCAAGATTAAGAATCACTGAGCTAAGTCATCACTAAGAACTGACTCTCAGATTGTGTTGTCTTACAATAGAAAGCAGGCCCACAAAGTCCCTGTTACATGTAGCCCAGCCCAGCATTACATACACTCACTCAGTGGTAACCAAACCTAAACATGCCTAAGAACGAGTCCAGATCAAGCATTTCACTGTATTCAAGTTTATTCAAGACAGTGCTATGCCTTCTCACCTTCAGTACTCGCACAATTCTTTGCAGAGTTCTCACCAACCAGTATATTTTGATGGACTGAATTAGGTGTAACCTTGCCCATCCAAGATTATCAGCTGTTCTTAAAGGTCCCCAGAGAAGATTATATCTCTTCTCTTGGTATCCATGCCAGTGTTTAGTAGCCTATTGAAATTTTCTCAGTGACTTGTTGAGGTAGGCAGAAAAGGTGTCAGCAAGGGATAAGGATGATTACCTTGATCGTTGCTGAAAAGTGAGCGTCTGTGTCCAAACTGAGATAAAAAATGATCCTCACACCTTCTCAGGTAGTTGTAGGCTATAGAGTTACCAGAACTGAGATAGGAAAAAAAGAGGACATTGTTTACCCTAATCATTTGTTGGGACCTAATTTTGTTGTCATTACATTATAAATTCTGTAGATGTTCACACTTTGAAAATTATTCTTAAATTTGAAGATATAACATATCAAGTTATAATCCATGCAAGTTATTTCAGTGTATCCTATTCTTTTTTCCCCTAATGCTCTTCATAACCAAAAGCACTTAGAAAAAGAAAAAAAGCCAGTATATACGTATGTGTGACTGTCGGATTATTGAAAGAGCTAGGGGCATGCGCTGGTAACAGGTGGAAAGGCATTAAGGAGGAAACGTAGGTTATTCTTTACCTATTTCTCAAAAATGAATTAACATACGAATAGTATACTAGGAAAAGGTGGGTTTTTTCTCCATAACTTTAAGTCTAATGATAAACTTAATTGTTACTAAACTCAAAAGCCCATTTATGTGTTTATATATAAACATTTATTCCCCCACAAATCTAATTTTTTTAAGATAGTAAAAATAGTCCTTAGGATTATCCTTAGTTTGCTTTTTTCATCTTTACTTCCTCAAAACACTTAAATGTTACAAAGTAATTAGAAATGATAAAACTTGTTAATTCGTCCCTGTTTAATTGAATACCTTGAACAACAATCTCCAAGCTAGGAGGGTTTTTCCTTCCTTCCTTCCCTCTTTCCCTCCTTTCTTCTTTGTTCTTTGAATCATTTATTCAACAAATATCTAGTGAATTCCTACTATGTGCCTGTCCTCATGTAGCTTACGTTCTAAGGTGGGCCAGAGGGGAGGGGGAACAGAAAATAGAGAAGAAAAATGTATAGCATGTTGTTGTTGTTGTTGTTGTTGTTAGGTGCCATCGAGTTGGTTCTGACTCATAGCAACCCCATGTACAACAGAACGAAACACTGCCTGGTCCTACGCCATCCTCACAATTGTTGTTATGCTTGAGCCCATCACTGCAGTCACTGTGTTAATCCATCTCATTGAGGGTTTTCCTCGTTTTCGCTGACCCACTACTTTACCAAGCATGATGTCCTTTTCCAGGGACTGATCCCTCCTGATGACATGTCCAAAGTATGTGAGATGTAGTCTCACCATCCATGCTTCTAAGGAGCATTCTGGTTGTCCTTCTTCCAAGACAGATTTGTTCATTCTTTTGGCAGCCCACGGTATATTCAGTATTCTTTGCCAATGCCACAATTCAAAGGCGTCAATTCTTCGATCTTCATATTTCCTTTCACCATACTTATTCAATCTGTATGCTGAGGAAACAATCCAAGAAGCTGGACTATACGAAGAAGAAGGCGGCATTAGGATTGGAGGAAGGCTCATTAACAACTTGCAGTATGCAGATGACACAACCTTGCCTGTTGAAAGCAAAGAGGACTTGAATCACTTACTAATGAAGATCAAAGATCATAGCCTTCAGTATGGATGCCACCTAAATGTAAAGAAAACAAAAATCCTCACAACTAGACCAATAAGCAACATCATGATAAACAGAGAAAAGATCGAAGTTGTCCAGGATTTCATTTTTCTTGGATCCACAATCAACGCCCGTGGAAGCAGCAGTCAAGAAACCAAATGACGTATTGCATTGGGCAAATCTGCTGAAAAAGACCTCTTTAAAATGTTAAAAAGCAAAGACGTCACTTTGAGGACTAAGTTGTGCCTGACCCAAGCCATGGTATTTTCTGTTGTCTCATATGTATGCGAAAGCTGGACAATGAATACGGAAGACCAAAGAAGAATTGACGCCTTTGAATTGTGATGTTGGTGAAGAATATTGAATATACCATGGACTGCCAAAAGAATGAACAAATCTGTCTTGGAAGAAGTACAGCCAGAGTGCTCCTTAGAAGCAAGGATGGTGAGACTTCCTCTCATCTACTTTGGACATGTTATCAGGAGGACCAGTCCCTGGAGAAGAACGTCATGCTTAGTAGAGTACAGGGTCATCGAAAGAGAGCAGGACCCTCAGAGAGATGGATTGACACAATGGCTGCAATGGTAGCCTCAAGCATAACTACAATTGTGAGAATGGTACAGGACTGGGCAGTGTTTCACTCAGTTGTACATAGGGTCCTATGAGTCAGAACCGATTCGACAGCACCTAACAACAACAACAACACCATCTTTAAAAAAAATAAGTGGGTAAGGTGACTCAGATGTTCGTTTTCTCATAGTAAGTCTTCATATATAATGTCTAAATTTGATAAATCAGAAAATAGCAGTATGCAAAAATAAAATATTTTAAAAAGTACTATAAATTTATTGTTTAGAGCAGTAGTTCTCAATCCTAGAGGAGATTTGGAAATGTATTCTAGTGACTGGAAGGTGCTACTGCCATTTAGTGTCAGGGCCAGAGACGCTAAATGCACTGAATACCAAAAAAAAAAAAAAAAACCCATTGCCATCAAGACGATTCCAACTCATAGCGACCCTATAGGGCAGAATAGAACTACCCCATACAGTTTCCAAGGCTATAATCTTTATGGAAGCTGACTGCCGTATCTTTCTCCCATGGAGCAACTGGTGGGTTCAAACCACTAACCTTTTGGTTAGCAGCCAAGACCTTAACCACTGCGCCACCAGGGGTCCTTAAATTCACTGAGTAGTCCCACACTGTCCAGTACAGTCCCACCCAAATCCCATCCAGAATACCAATAGCACACTTTTTGAGAAATGCTGATTTATAGTTAAAAATAAACCCACCAGAAAACAGAAATGATTTTATAAAAACGGTTGAATACCCCAAGGGTGATTAAGTGATTCTAGGGAATAGAGCTACAATCGGAGGAAAATGAGGTAGAAAACTTTTGCTTCCATTATTAGTTATTCCATAATACTTGCATTTGTATCATGTGTGTATTATTTTGACTAAAAGCTAAAATAATAACTTTAAGAAAAACAAATGATTCATCTTCCAAATTCACTTAAAATAGAAAACTTTTTCTTATTAAAATACTTTGTCACTCAAACTTAATCAATTTGAATTACTGAGCTTTTTACTCAAAAGAAAATTCTGGAGGCATTTCCTGTGAGGATTAATGATCTTTCAAGTGTTCCTAGTTGGAAAATAAATCTTATAATTTATCATTTATGGAGTTACAGCAAATTAGTGCTGGAAGGGATTCAATTTCTTTAATGAAATTGAATAATTTTTCTGGCAGAGTGGTTTTAATCAAAAATTCTGTGTCTATCTAGGACAAAGGAGGATTGGGATGTGGTCATATAACTATAGCATTGGTATCTGCAGTCTGCCTTTTGTGGTCATTCAAGACATGATCATACTTATCTCTGCAGTGTCATTGCCTATAGCCACCCAAAGCACAATTTCTACCAGTGCTTTTGATACTCAATCAACATATTCTATTAATTTTTACCTTTTCATTTCACTATACAGAATCATATGCCCTCTTTTGCCTTCTATCCGTTCTTTAAGAACCATTTCAAATCCTGTATCCTCTCTGAAGCTTTTCTTTATCTCTAGTCTTGCTTCTGATTTTGTTAAAACCACCATGCTTTATAAGCAATACATCATGACAAGTGGGAATACATGCTTATAATTAATAAAATTTAGATAAAATTAAACACTTGGATATAATTAATCTGATACAGATTTAATGAGGCAGGATAGGACAAGAGCGTGGTCTCTGAAGTGAGGCAGATTTAAATTCCAATCCCAGCTCAACTATTACTCCATTGGACCCTCAGATACTTCATCTGAAAAATGTGGCTAATTCTTACCTTACAAGGATGCTGTGATTCTTTAATTACACAGCCTCAATAAATGTTAACTACTATAATTATGTTAAACTACATTGTGCTTCTATTCATATTATTTTAAGTCAATTAGTAGTTTTTATGTGCTCAGTTAATAAGTTACTAAGTATTTATAATCAGCATCAATATTGTTGTTGTTGTTAAATATATATATAGTTGTTGATGTTGTGTGCTGTCGAGTCAATTCCAATTCATAGTGACCCTATAGGACAGAGTAGAACTGCCCCATAGGGTTTCCAAGGAGTGCCTGGTGGATTCATACTGCCAACCTTTTGGTTAGCAGCCTCAGCTCTTAACCATTTCAGCACCAGGGCTCCTCAATATTGTTTAGATATGAATTATTTTTTATTATCATTGCACACATAACTCACACCAATCAAAAAACAAAATCCTATTTGTAATAGAAAAAACTGGAAAAAACATAGGTGTCTAATTATATGAGAGGTGGTTATCTAAACCATGGTACATAGATATAGGAAAATATTATGTAAACATTAAAAATTATGCTTATGAAGCTGTCTAACAACATGGCAAAATGTTTATGATACAATGTTAAGTAAAAAAAAAATTAAAATGTAAAACTGTTAAGATAATATCTCAGTCATCTCAATATACATTTTGTGTGTGTGTGTGTGTGTATATATATATACATACATGTACATGCACAGTGTATGCATTTATACATATATATTTAATATGTATCACTTATGCATAGAGAAAAATGGAAAATTTCCAAATTTCCACAGTGGTCATATATTAATTACTTTTATAAGAAAAAAGTGATATGTTTCATATATCAAGGTCCTTGATCTCATTTCCTAAATATTGGTATTTTCTTGCCAACGTTTCTTGGTTCCATTCCCAACATTTCCTGTGTTCCCCTGTATGCTGCATGATTTCATATGCCCCTGCCCACACATAAGAAGTCCTTAAAGGGATACAGATTGCTGCAAAATCATGAAATGGCAAGTTTCCTGAGGGCATAAACCAAAGCTTATTGATCTCTAAGCATAGGCAGGTGTGTAAGTAGGGACTCAGTAAATTCATATTGAATGGATGAATTAATGGAGACCAAGGCCTTGGATAAAGGAGTAGGTAATAGCAAATAAGTGGAGATTGAGTTAAAAATCAGTAATGAATATTTATTGAGTATCTTATTCTAAAAACTTCATAATTCTTACATTAATCTTCACTGCAGCACTATTACAGAGAGAGAATAATTAACTGTCGAGTCAGCTCTGACTCATAGCAAACCTATGTGTGTGCTCCATAGGGTTTTCAATGATTGATTTTTCAGAAGTAGATTACCGGGCATTTCTTCCAAGGTGCCTCTGGGTAGACTCAAACCTTCAACCTTTCAGTTAGCAGCCAAGGATGTTAACTGTTTGCATCGCCCAGGGACTCCAGCCCTATTCCACCAACCAACCAACCAGTTGCTGTTGAGACGATTCTGACTCAGGGCAACCCCATGTATTTCAGAGTAGAATTGCTCATAGGATTTCAATGGTTGTGAACTTTTTGAAGTAGATCACCAGGCCTTTCTTCTGAGGTACCTCTGGGTGGATTTGAAGCATCAGCCTTTCAGTTAGTAGCCAAGCACTTAACCGTTTGTGCCACCAAGGGGCTCTTCCAGCCCTGTTGAGGCTAGCTAAATAAATTATGAAACATTCATACAAGGACATACCATGCAGCTTCTTAGTCATCTAGTGCTGCTATGACAGAAATACCACTAGTGGATGGTTTTAACAAAGAAGTTTACTTCCTTACAGTCAAAGTAGGCTAAAAGTCCGAATTCAGGGCATCAGCTCCAGGGGAAGTCTTTTTCTCTCTGTCGGCCTTCTTCTTTTCGGTGTTCTCCCGGACTAGGAGCTTCTCTGCTCAGGGACCCCCGTCCAAAGGACTCACTCTGCTCCCAGAACTGCTTTCTTGATGGTGTGAGGTCCCCCTGTCTCACTGCTCACTTCTGTCTTTTATATCTCAAGAGATTGCCTCAGGACACAATCCAGTCTTGTAGATTGAGTCCTGCCTCACTAACACAACTGCCGCCCGTCCTCCCTCATTAACATCATAGAGGCAAGATTTACCACATATGGGAAAATCACACAATACCGGGAATCATGGCCCAGCCAAATGGATACACACATTTTTGGGGGGACATAATTCAATCCATGACACAGCTGTTACAAAAAAAACAAAAGAATGAGAAACTCTTTTGTACTGATGTGAAGAGATCACCAAGATATAGTGTTAATTGACAAAGCAAGTTGCAGAACAGTGTTGATGCATGCGACTGTTCATGGGAAGAAGAATATATACCGCTTGTCTATGTATAAGAACATACAGGAAGAACATACAGGAAATTCATACCATAGTAGCCTCCCAGCCATGGAATGGGAGTGAGACTTCTGTAATTCTTTTTACACATTAATTTGGAGCCATAGAAGTATATTAGCTATTTAAAAAAGTAATTAAATAAAAGTAAAGGGAAATTATTATTCCTATTTGCAGATAAGCAACCTGAGATTGAATGAAACTAGGTACCCTGTCCACAGTAATAATAATAATAGTCACACTTACTTAGCATTTACTGTGTGCCAGGCCCCATGATAAGTACGTTAGAAACATTTTCCCCTAATTTATTTCTCACAAATCTATAGTGGGGTTCTATTATATCTCAGTGTTACAGCTGAAGAATCTGAAGCAAACACGTAATTTATTACCCAATTCAGGACATTTTTGGTAGTAATAAATGCACCAGGGCAACAGGCATATATGGTCACCCTACTTAGAGAGGTTAAGTAACTTGCCAGATGTCCTACCATAGTGGCAGAACTGGGATTTGAACTGAGGTCTCTGTGACTCCAAGGCCTATATTACTAACTGCCATTTACAGGTGAGGAAATGGAGGCACGAAAGCTTATGTACTTTGCCAAATACATATAGCTATTAAGCACCCGTTCCAGCCCCCAAACACAAGTCTATCTGAACCCAAAGCCTGCCATGTGGTGGTGCCTTCCTGGATACTAATTTAAGAATCCTTTGGCAGTGGAATTTGAGAGGAGGATACATATAAAAGAGGAGGGAAGGGATAGGCAGAGCACCAGGCTAAACACTCTAACAGCTATGACCTCCAGCACTCAGATACACTCACACAGCATTCAGCTAACAGATGTCTGGGAGCCTGCTGCAGGTTAGGCTGTGTGCTAGGTGCTCAGAGAAAATGATCCCTGCCCTCATAGAGCTTACAGTCTACATTCAGGACCGACTCTGATAGATTTTAGGGCCTTTTGCTCTTCCTATACATTAGGCCACTATAATTAATCAATGAGTGTTAATAAGGAAAACCAGATAATATATCCTGGTTATGCTAAGAATCCCAGCATAACTGAATAATCCACCCCTGTCAGTCAGAAATCAGTAGTATTGAGTTCCTACTCTCGTGGAGTTCACAGTCTGGTTTCTCAGCAGGTTGTAGTCCATCAGATTCACTCCATGGGTTGACAAGCACAGATTCCAAAATTACTACATCAGAATCTCTAGAGGGCCTGAAAAGCTGTGATTTTAGCTTCCCAGGTGATTCTGATGTGCTTCTAGGTATGCAAACACCTGGTCTAGTTGACTCTGTCATAAGAGCATAGAACAGCTCAGATGCTTGAGATGCAGGACCAGGGCTGGCCCCCAATCCTGACCTTTGATTTGGAGCATCTTCTACAAAACCAGAGTGGATCTCCATTATTGGAAGACAACTAATTCTCACTCTTAGTTTGAAGTTTAAATAGGAAACAAGGTTTGTGTGTTGAGAATATTTTTGGGTAAGCCACTTAACCTTTCGTGTCGACTCTAACTCATGAGGGCCCCATGTGTGTCAGAGTAGAACTGCTTTTTTACTGCTGATGTTTCAGAAGTAGATTTTTAACTGCTGATGTTTCAGAAGTAGATTGCCAGGCTTTTCTTCTAAGGCACCTCCGGGTGGACTCGAACCTCCACCCTTTCAGTTGGCAGCCAAGCACATTAACTGTTTGTTCCACCCAGGGACTCCTGAGTGAGTGTAGATGAGTCCATTTTCTCACCTACAAGTGAGGGAGTTAAATTGGATAATATCCAAGTTTACTTTCAGGTCTAACTATCTGTGAGGAAAGATATTCTCGCTGTTTCGAGATCCCTTCTTTCATAGCTGTGGAAAATGGGACTTGAGCCTAGGTCAATTTGATTTTCTGTCATTAGTATTTTGGGGTCAAGACCTGCCAGGAGATTTGTCCCTTTAGGCCATCTTAGAAGTGATTTTTTTCTTGTGAGAGTTTTATGTAGTTAGTTTTACACCTGGGTGATTTATAATTTCAGTCAGTACACTAGACACTCATTATGTGTCAGATAGAAGTCTGGCTGTTTGATCTTTTTGTCTTGGATCTTTGGTTACTTTGCCTCTCTGCCTGTGATAAGGTGGTTATTGATAGCCTTCAGGGCTTTAATTATTTAATCATTGTTGAAGAGTATTAAAAGTCCCCCAAAAGGTGAGTGGCATCTGGGGTCTTAAAAACTAGCAAGCGGCCATCTCAGATGCATCAACTGGTCCCAGCCCACCTGGAGCAAAGACGAATGAAGAACACAAAGACACAAGGAAAATATTAGCCCAAGAGACAAAAGGGCCACATAAACCAGAGACTCCATCAGCCTGAGACCAGAAGAACTAGATGGTGCCTGGCCATCACCAATGACCTCCCTGACAGGGAATACAACAGAGAGTCCCTGATGGAGCAGGAGAAAAGTGGGGTACAGAACTCAAATTCTAGTAAAAAGATCAAACTTAATTGTCTGACTGAGACTGAAGGGACCCTGGAAGACATGGCCCCTGTTAACTCTCTGTTAACACAAAACTAAAACCATTCCCGAAACCAACTCTTCAGACAAAGCTTAGACTGGAGTATAAGACATAAAATGATACTCATGAAGAGTGTGCTTCTTAGCTCAAGTAGATACGTGAGTCTAAATGGGCAGCTCCTGTCCAGAGGCAAGATGAGAAGGCAGAAAGGGACAGGAGCTAGTTGAATGGACACAGGAAGTCCGGGGTGGAAAGGAGGAGTGTGCTGTCAGAGTATGGGGAGTGCAACTAGGGTCACGTAGTAGTGTTTGTATAAAGTTTTGTAGGAGAAACTAACTTGAACTGTAAACTTTCATTTAAAGCACAATTAAAAAAAAAAAAAAGGAATATCAGGAAACGTGGAGGAAAACAAAAAGTCCCCCAAAAGGACAGTCTTTCTTTATAACAACCTCTCCTCTCCAGTCCTTACTCTTCTCAGCAGGGTTCTCCTTTCCCTGTTGAGATACCCTAAACTGCGAAACAGATATCTCAAGGAAGACATGGATTATAATCAGGGCCCTAACTACTCAGCAAGATTTGAGAACCTGCTCTTTTTTCTGCCTCCTTCTAACCTACAGAGAGTTAGGGTTGCCAGATCTATCAAAGAAAAATACAGGATGCCCAGTTAAATGTGAATTTCAGATAAACGGCACAAAAAATTATAGTATGGTATGCCCCACACAATATTTGGGATATACTTATAATAAAAAATTATTCATTGTTTATCTGAAATTCAAATAAACTGGATGTCCTGTATTTTTTCTGGGAACCCTACAGACATTGCATATCTTAATGCTTTCCTAAATCTATCTAATGTTTCTTTGAGATTTGCTCCCAATTTAAACACTGAATTAAATGGTCGTGACAACTGAGACGCATTTACATGAAGTGTAATGGATGTTTCACTGCCCGCCTGCACACAACTCCGTTTTGTTTCAAGAATGTAAGCATAGAAACAAGACTTTGCCTGAGAAACCTAAGCCAAATGTTTCTCTTTTTTATAACTTTTTAAAAAATATTTCAAGATACACATGAGTAAAGGCAATAATATAATGCTTTGTGCACGATTTGTTTATACCCTATTCTGTTTTTTTTTTTTTTCATTTGTGTGTGTGTGCGTGTGTGCGTGAATGTGTATCATCCCCTAAGTCCTGGTTTTGAAACTTGGCTGCACATTAGAATCACCTGGAGAGCTTTTTAAGCTCTCAATCCCTGCCTGCCTCCAAACCAACTAAATCAGACTCCTTGGCAGTAGAGTCAGGCATTAGTTGTATTTAAAGCTGCGCACGTGGTTCCAATGTGCAGCCAGGACTGAGAACCACTGTACTAAATGAAAACGGCAAATTCAAAGGGGCATTTTTACTGCTAAATCATGTCCCTATGTTTCAAATTCCTCTTCAAAAGTAATCTCATGCACTTTTCAGTTAGTATATTATTATATTTATATTATATTATACTATATTATATTATAATCACATCATACCTTATGGAGTTTAATAAATGATCTCCTGTGGCTCTCATCATGCTACTGATTCATCATTAATTTCCTTGAAGTCCATAATTGGCATTTGTTTTCCAATATTTCTTTGTGATTTTCTTAGGTCTTTTTCATGTGTGTTTCTCTGTCTGCTAGGTTATAAACCAGTGGTTCTCAAGTTTAACTTCTTGTTAGAATCTTCTTAGGGTGGTTTAAACAGAAAAAGAGGCTAGGCCCCACCTTCTAGAGGCTCTGCTCTAATTGCTCTGGTGTGAGCCCCAGGCATTGTTGTTTTTTGTCTTTTTTTTACCATTATTTTTATTGTTGTAAAAATATAAAGAACACATTTGTTAATTCAACATTTTTCACGTATTGTTTTTGTTGTTATTAGGTGCCATAGAGTCGATTCCGACTCATAGTGACCTCATGTACAGAGGAGAACTGCCTCACAGGGTATTCTAGGCTGTAATCTTTACAGAAGCAGAATGCCAGGTTTTTCTCTGTAGAGCTGCTGGGTCGGTTCGAACCAACAACATTTCAATTAGCAGATGTCTTAGTTATCTAGTGCTGCTGTAAAAGAAATACCACAGTGAATGACTTCAACAAACAGAAATTTATTCCGACACAGTTTAGGAGGCTAGAAGTCCGAATTCAGGGTACCAGCTCCAGGGAAGGCTTTCTCTCTCTCTGTTGGCTCTGGGGGAAGGTCCTTGTCATCAAGCTTCCCCTTGTCTAGGAGCTTCTCAGTGCAGGGACCCTTAGGCCAAAGGACACGATCCGCTCCTGGCTTTTCTTTCTTGGTGATAATGAGGTCCGTCTACTCTCTGCTTGCGTCTTTCTTTTATATCTCAAAAGAAATTGACTCAAGATACACCCTAATCCTGTAGATTGTGTCCTGCCTCATTAAAATAACTGTCTCTAATCCTGCTTCATTAACATCATAGAGGTTAGGATTTACAACACATAGGATAAACACATCAGATCACAAAATGGAAGACAACCCCACAATACTGGGAATCATGGCCTAGCCAAGTTGACACACATTTTGGGGGACACAATTCAATCCGTAACAGCAGCCAAGTACTTAACTCTTTGTGCCACCAGAGCTCCTTTTTCACATATACAATTCAGTAAAACCAGTTACATATAGCATTATTTTTTAAAAGCATATGAGGAGATTTTAAGTTCAGCCTGAGTTGGAAACCAGTATGTTAACTTTGTCAAGTACTACCTAGCAGATCATCTGAATCTCTTGGGGAACTTTTTAAACATACAGACAATTGCTCTGGCTAATGAAATGGAAAGAATTTTGAGGTTCTAGGAGGAAGAGAAATGAGAGGGGTGACAAATGGTCTTCAGAGTAGTAGTTGTCATTGAGAAATTCCTGATGTTGGGGGTAGCCAAAGGACTTTCAGAGAAGGCCACTATACACGTGTCTTAGTCATCTAGTGCTGCTATAACAGAAATACCACAG